>NW_022901021.1:70546-78610 GCF_012274545.1 Fukomys damarensis | reverse complement strand
AGTGCGTTTGTGTTCTAACGTCAAACTGAACCTATCCCCAAGTATACAGAGTGCTGGAGGCTTTTGTGGACTCAGAGCTGCTAGGCACTCCCTTAGGCCTGAAGGGCTGCTCTGCTAAAAGTGCCTCACAACAGTGTTTCAATCTCTGCAAGGCAGAGACCTACAAACAAAAAGGACTACAGTTGTACTCCCCATAAGAAGTGGACTGCACTGGTAAACTCACAGTGTTGCAGCACCTGGAGTACTTCACATTCAGGAAACTGACTGCTTTCGCTTTAAATGGCTAAGCAGCGAGAGAAGCTGTTTCCCGGGGAAAACTGCAGTTGAAACCGCAGAAGCCCTGTGCAAAGTGCGTTTGTGTTCTAACGTGAAGATGAACCTATCCGCAAGCATACAGATTTCTGGAGGCTTGTGTGCACTCAGAGCGGCTACGCACTCCCTTAGGCCTGAAGGACTTCTTTGCTAAAAGTGCCTCACAACAGGGTTTCAATCTCTGCAAGGCAGAGACCTACAAAAAAAAAGGACTACAGTTGTACTCAGCATAAGAAGTGGACTTCACTGGTAAAGTCACACAGTTGTAGCACCTTTCTCTGAGGAGTACTTCACCTTCATGAAACTGACCGCTTTCGCTTTAAACGGCTAAGCGGTGAGAGAAGCTGTTTCCAGGTGAAAAGTGCACTTTAAACCGCACAAGTACCCTGCAAAGTGTGTTTGTGTTCTATCATCAAACTGAACCTATCCCGAAGTATACAGAGTTCTGGAGGCTTGTGTGCACTCAGAGCTGCTAGGCACTACCTTAGGCCTGAAGGGCTTCTCTGCTAAAAGTGCCTCACAACAGTGTTTTAATCTCTGCCAGGCAGAGACCTCCAAACAAAAAGGACTACAGTTGCACTCCCATAAGAAGCTGACTTCACTGGTGAACTCACAGAGTTTCAGCACATTTCTCTGTGGAATACTTCACATTCATGAAACTGACCGCTTTCGCTTTAAATGGCTAAGGGGCGAGAGAAGCTGTTTCCTGGGGAAAACTGCACTTTAAACCACAGAAGCCCTCTGCAAAGTGCGTTTGTGATCTAACGTGAAACTGAACCTATCACCAAGTATACAGAGTTCTGGAGGCTTGTGTGCACTCAGAGCTGCTAGGCACTCCCTTAGGCCTGAAGGGCTTCTCTGCTAAAAGTGCCTCACAACAGTGCTTCAATCTCTGCAAGGCAGAGACCTACAAAAAACAGGGACTACAGTTGTACTCAGCATAAGAAGTGGACTTCACTGGTAAACTCACAGAGTTCAGCACCTTTCTGTGTGGAATACTTCACATTCATGAAGCTGACTGCTTTCGCTGTAAACGGCTAAGTGCCGAGAGAAGCTGTTTCATGGTGAAAAGTGCACTTTAAACCGCAGAAGAACTCTGCAAAGTGTGTTTGTGTTCCATCATCAAACTGAACCTATCCCGAAGTATACAGAGTTCTGGAGGCTTGTGTGCACTCAGAGCTGCTAGGCACTCCCTTAGGCCTGAAGGGCTTCTCTGCTAAAAGTGCCTCACAACAGTGTTTCAATCTCCGCCAGGCCTAGACCTACAAAAACAAGGACTACAGTTGTACTCCCATAAGAAGTGGAATTCACTGGTAAACTCACAGAGTTGCAGCACCTTTCTCTGAGGAGTACTTCACCTTCATGAAACTGAAAATTTTCGCTTTAAATGGTAAGTGGCGAGAGAAGCTGTTTCCCCCGGAAAACTGCACTTTAAACCTCAGAAGCCCTCTGCCAAGTGCGTTTGTGCTCTAACGTGTAACTGAAGCTATCCCCAAGTACACAGATTTCTGGAGGCTTGTGTGCACCTAGAGCTGCTAGGCACTCCATTAGTGCTGAAGGGCTTCTCCGCTAAAAGTGCCTCACAACAGTGTTTCAATCTCTGCCAGACTGAGACCTACAAAAAAAAGTGACTACAGTTGTACTCCCCATAAGAAGTGCACTTCACTGGTAAACTTACAGAGTTGCAGCAGCTTTCTCTGTGGAGTACTTAACATTCATGAAACTGACCGCTTTCACTTTGAACGGCTAAGTGGCAAGAGAAGCAGTTTCCTGGGGAAAACCGCACTTTAAACCTCAGAAGCCCTCTGCGAAGTGCGTTTGTGTTCTAACGTCAAACTGAACCTATCCCCAAGTATACAGAGTGCTGGAGGCTTGTGTGGACTCAGAGCTTCTAGGCACTGCCTTAGGACTGAAGGGCTTCTCTTCTAAAAGTTCCTCACAACAGTGTTTCAATCTCTGCCAGGCAGAGACCTAGAAACAAAAAGGACTAGTTCTACTCCCCATAAGAAGTGGACTTCACTGGTAAACTCACAGAGTTGCAGCAGCTTTCTCTGTGGAGTACTTCACATTCATGAAACTGCCCGCTTTCACTTTGAACGGCTAAGCGGCAAGAGAAGCAGTTTCCCGGGGATAACTGCACTTTAAACCTCAGAAGCCCTCTGCAAAGTGCGTTTGTGTTCTAATGTCAAGCTGAACCTATCCCGAAGTATACAGAGTTCTGGAGGCTTGTGTGCACTCAGAGCTGCTAGGCATTCCCATAGGCCTGAAGGGATTCTCCGCTAAAAGTGCCTCACAACAGTGTTTCAATCTCTGCCAGACTGAGACCTACAAAAAAAAGTGACTACAGTTGTACTCCCCATAAGAAGTGCACTTCACTGGTAAACTTACAGAGTTGCAGCAGCTTTCTCTGTGGAGTACTTAACATTCATGAAACTGACCGCTTTCACTTTGAACGGCTAAGTGGCAAGAGAAGCAGTTTCCTGGGGAAAACCGCACTTTAAACCTCAGAAGCCCTCTGCGAAGTGCGTTTGTGTTCTAACGTCAAACTGAACCTATCCCCAAGTATACAGAGTTCTGGAGGCTTGTGTGCACTCAGAGCTGCTAGGCACTCCCTTAGGCCTGAAGGGCTTCTCTGCTAACAGTGCCTCCCAACAGTGTTTCAATCTCTGCCAGGCAGAGACCTAGAAACAAAAAGGACTAGTTCTACTCCCCATAAGAAGTGGACTTCACTGGTAAACTCACAGAGTTACAGCAGCTTTCTCTGTGGAGTACGTCACATTCACGAAACTGACTGCTTTCGCATTAAATAGCTAAGTGGCAAGAGAAGCTGTTTCCCCGGGAAAACTGAACTTTAAACATCAGAAGCCCTCTGCAAAGGGTGTATGTGATCTAACGTGAAACTAAACCTATCCCCAAGTATACAGAGTTAGGGAGGCTTGTGTGCACACAGAGCTGCTAGGCACTCTCTTAGGCCTGAAGGGCTTCTCTGCTAAAAGTGCCTCACAACAGTGTTTCAATCTCTGCCAGGCAGAGACCTACAAACAAAAAGGACTACAGTTGTACTCCCCATAAGAAGTGGACTTCACTGGTAAACTCACAGGGTTGCAGCACCTTTCTCTATGGAGTACTTCACATTCATGAAACTGACCGCTTTCGCTTTCAATGGCTAAGCAGCGAGAGAAGCTGTTTCCCGGGGAAAACTGCACTTTAAACCACAGAAACCCTGTGCAAAGTGCGTTTGTGTTCTAACGTGAAGATGAACCTATCCTCAAGCATACAGATTTCTGGAGGCTTGTGTGCACTCAGAGCGGCTACGCACTCCCTTAGGCCTGAAGGGCTTCTCTGCTAAAAGTGCCTCACAACAGTGTTTCAATCTCTGCCAGGCAGAGACCTACAAACAAAAAGGACTACAGTTGTACTCCCCATAAGAAGTGGACTTCACTGGTAAACTCACAGGGTTGCAGCACCTTTCTCTATGGAGTACTTCACATTCATGAAACTGACCGCTTTCGCTTTAAACGGCTAAGCGGTGAGAGAAGCTGTTTCCTGGTGAAAAGTGCACTTTAAACTGCAGAGGAACTCTGCAAAGTGTGTTTGTGTTCTATCATCAAACTGAACCTATCCCGAAGTATACAGAGTTCTGGAGGCTTGTGTGCACTCAGAGCTGCTAGGCACTACCTTAGGCCTGAAGGGCTTCTCTGCTGAAAGATCCTCACAACAGTGTTTCAATCTCTGCCAGGCAGAGACCTACAAACAAAAAGGACTACAGTTGCACTCCCATAAGAAGCGGACTTCACTGGTAAACTCACAGAGTTTCAGCACATTTCTCTGTATAATACTTCACATTCATGAAACTGACCACTTTCGCTTTAAATGGCTAAGGGGCGAGAGAAGCTGTTTCCCGTGGAAAACTGCACTTTAAACCGCAGAAGCCCATTGCAAAGTGCATTTGTGATCTAACGTGAAACTGAACCTATCACCAAGTATACAGAGTTCTGGAGGCTTGTGTGCACTCAGACCTGCTAGGCATTCCCTTAGGCCTGAAGCGCTTCTCTGCTAAAAGCGCCTCACAACAGTGTTTCAATCTCTGCCAGGCAGAGCTCTACAAAAAAAAGGACTACAGTTGTATTCCCCATAAGAAGCGGACTTCACTGGTAAACTCACAGAGTTCAGCACCTTTCTCTATGGAGTACTTCACATTCATGAAACTGACCGCTTTCGCTTTAAACGGTAAGTGGCAAGAGAAGCTGTTTCTTCCGGAAAACAGCACTTTAAACCTCAGAAGCCCTCTGCCACGTGCGTTTGTGTTCTAACGTGAAACTGAAGCTATCCCCAAGTATACAGAGTTCTGGAAGCTTGTGTGCACTCAGAGCTGCTAGGCACTCCCTTAGGCCTGAAGGGCTTCTCTGCTAAAAGTGCCTCACAACAGTGTTTCAATCTCTGCCAGGCAGAGACCTACAAACAAAAGGTACTACAGTTGTAATCCCCACAAGAAGTGGACATCACTGGTAAACTCACAGAGTTGCAGCACGTTTCTCTTTGGAGTACTTCACACTCATGAAACTGACTGCTTTCGCTTTAAACAGCTAAGCGGTGAGAGAAGCTGTTTCCCGGCGAAAACTGCACTTTAAACCGCAGAAGCCCTCTGCAAAGTGCATTTGTGTTCTAACGTCAAACTGAACCTATCTCCAAGTACACAGAGTTCTGGAGGCTTGTGTGCACTCAGAGCTGCTAGGCACTCCCTTAGGCCTGAAGGGCTTCTCTGCTAAAAGTGCCTCACAACAGTGTTTCAATCTCAGCCAGCCAGAGACCTACACACAAAAAGGACTACAGTTGTACTCCCATAAGAAACGGACTTCACTGGTAAACTCACAGATTTGCAGCACCTTTCTATGTGGAGTACTTCACATTCACAAAACTGACCGTTTTCGCTTTAAATGGCTAAGGGAGGAAAGAAGCTGTTTTCTGGGGAAAGCTGCACTTTAAACTGCAGAAGCCCTCTGCAAAGTGCGTTTGTGATCTAAAGTGAAACTGAACCTATCCCCAAGTATACAGAGTTCTGGAGGCTTGTGTGCACTCAGAGCTGCTAGGCACTCCCTTATTCCTGAAGGGCTTCTCTGCTAAAAGTGCCTCACAACAGTGTTTCAATCTCTGCAAGGCAGAGACCTACAAAATAAAAGGACTACAGTTGTACACAGCATAAGAAGTGGACTTCACTGGTAAACTCACAGAGTTCAGCACCTTTCTGTGTGGAATACTTCACATTCATGAAGCTGACTGGTTTCGCTGTAAACGGCTAAGTGCAGAGAGAAGCTGTTTCCCGGTGAAAAGTGCACTTTAAACTGCAGAAGAACTCTGCAAATTGTGTTTGTGTTCTATCATCAAACTGAACCTATCCCGAAGTATACAGAGTTCTGGAGGCTTGTGTGCACTCAGAGCTGCTAGGCATTCCCTTAGGCGTGAAGCGCTTCTCTGCTAAAAGTGTCTCACAGAGTGTTTCAATCTCTGCCAGGCAGAAACCTACAAACAAAAGCGACGACAGTTGTACTCCCCATAAGAAGTGGACTTCACTGGTAAACTCACAGCGTTCCAGCACCTTTCTCGGTGGAGTACTTCACTTTCATGAAATTGACCACTTTCACTTATAACGGCTAAGCGGCGAGAGAAGCTGTTTCCCAGGGAAAACTGCACTTTGATCCGCAGAAGCCCTCTGCCAAGTGCGTTTCTGTTCTAACGTGAAACTGAAGTTATCCCCAAGTATACAGAGTTCTGGAGGCTTGTGTGCACTCAGAGCTGCTAGGCACTCCCTTAGGCCTGAAGGGCTTCTCTGCTAAAAGTTCCTCACAACTGTGTTTCAATCTCTGCCAGGCACCGATCTACAAACAAAAGGTACTACAGTTGTAATCCCCATAAGAAGTGGAATTCACTGGTAAACTCACAGAGTTGCAGCACCGTTCTCTGTGGAGTACTTCACATTCATGATACTGACCGCTTTCGCTTTAAACAGCTAAGCGGCGAGAGAAGCTGTTTCCCGGCAAAAACTGCACTTTAAACCGCAGAAGCCCTCTGCAAAGAGCGTGTCTGTTCTATTGTCAAACAGAACCTATCCCCACGTGCACAGAGTTCTGGAGGCTTGTGTGCACGCAGAACTGCTAGGCACTCCCTTAGGCCTGAAGGGCTTCTCTGCTAAACGTGCCTCTCAACTGTGTTTCAATCTGTGCCAGGCAGAGACCTACAAACAAAAGGTACTACAGCTATAATCCCCATAAGAAGTGGACTTCACTGGTAAACTCACAGCGTTCCAGCACCTTTCTCGGTGGAGTACTTCACTTTCATGAAATTGACCACTTTCACTTATAACGGCTAAGCGGCGAGAGAAGCTGTTTCCCAGGGAAAACTGCACTTTGATCCGCAGAAGCCCTCTGCCAAGTGCGTTTCTGTTCTAACGTGAAACTGAAGTTATCCCCAAGTATACAGAGTTCTGGAGGCTTGTGTGCACTCAGAGCTGCTAGGCACTCCCTTAGGCCTGAAGGGCTTCTCTGCTAAAAGTTCCTCACAACTGTGTTTCAATCTCTGCCAGGCACCGACCTACAAACAAAAGGTACTACAGTTGTAATCCCCATAAGAACTGGAATTCACTGGTAAACTCACAGAGTTGCAGCACCGTTCTCTGTGGAGTACTTCACATTCATGAAACTGACCGCTTTCGCTTTAAATGGCTAAGGGGTGAGAGAAGCTGTTTTCTGGGGAAAACTGCACTTTAAACTGCAGAAGCCCTCTGCAAAGTGCGTTTGTGATCTATCGTGAAACTGAACCTATCCCTAAGTATACAGAGTTCTGGAGGCTTGTGTGCACTCAGAGCTGCTGGGCACTCCCTTAGGCCTGAAGGGCTTCTCTGCTAAAAGTGCCTCACAAAAGTGCATCAATCTCTGCCAGGCAGCGACCTAGAAACAAAAGGTACTACAGTTGTAATCCCCATAAGAAGTGAACTTCACTGGTAAACTCACAGCGTTCAGCACCTTTCTCTGTGCAGTACTTCACATTCATAAAACTGACCGCTTTCGCTTTAAACGGCTAAGTTGTGAGAGAAGCTGTTTCCTGGGAAAACTGCACTTTAAACCGCAGAATCCGTCTGCCAAGTGCGTTTGTGTTCTAACGTGAAACTGAAGCTATCCCCAAGTATACAGAGTTCTGGAAGCTTGTGTGCACTCAGAGCTGCTAGGCACTCCCTTAGGCCAGAAGGGCTTCTGTGCTAAAAGTGCCTCACAATAGTGTTTTAATCTCTGCCAGGCAGAGACCTACAAAAAAAAGGACTACAGTTGTACTGCCCATAAGAAGTGGACTTCACTGGTAAACTCACAGCGTTCAGCACCTTTCTCTGTGCAGTACTTCACATTCATAAAACTGACCGCTTTCGCTTTAAACGGCTAAGTTGTGAGAGAAGCTGTTTCCTGGGAAAACTGCACTTTAAACCGCAGAATCCGTCTGCCAAGTGCGTTTGTGTTCTAACGTGAAACTGAAGCTATCCCCAAGTATACAGAGTTCTGGAAGCTTGTGTGCACTCAGAGCTGCTAGGCACTCCATTAGGCCTGAAGGGCTTCTCTGCTAAAAGTTCCTCACAACCGTGTTTCAATCTCTGCCAGGCAGCGACCTACAAACAAAAGCTACTACAGTTGTAATCCCCATAAGAAGTGGACATCACTGGTAAACTCAGAGAGTTGCAGCACGTTTCTCTGTGGAGTACTTCACATT
>NW_022901021.1:67612-68716 GCF_012274545.1 Fukomys damarensis | reverse complement strand
TGAAGGTCTTCTCTGCTATAAGTGCCTCACAACAGTGTTTCAATCTGTGCCAGGCAGAGACCTACAAACAAAAAGGACTACACTTGTACTCCCCATAAGAAGTGGAACACTGTGGTAAACTCACAGAGTTGCAGCACCTTTCTCTGAGGAGTACTTCACCTTCATGAAACTGACCGCTTTCGCTTTAAATGGCTAAGCCTCGAGAGAAGCTGTTTCCCAGTGAAAAGTGCACTTTAAACCACAGAAGAACTCTGCAAAGCGTGTTTGTGTACTATCATCAAACTGAACCTACCCTCAAGTATACAGAGTTCTAGAGGCTTGTGTGCACTCATAGCTGCTAGGCACTCCCTTAGGCCTGAAGGGCTTCTCTGCTAAAAGTGCCTCACAACAATGTTTCAATCTCTGCCAGGCAGAAACCTACAAGCAATAGGGACTACAGTTGTACTCCCCATAAGAAGTGCACTTCAGTGGTAAACTCACAGAGTAGCAGCACATTTCTCTGAGGAGTACTTCACCTTCATGAAACTGACCGCTTTCGCTTTAAATGGCTAAGCGGTGAGAGAAGCTGTTTCCAGGGGAAAACTGCATTTTAAACCTCAGAAGCCCTCTGCAAAGTGCGTTTGTGTTCTAATGTGAAACTGAAGCTATCCCCAAGAACACAGAGTTCTGGAGGCTTGTGTGCACTCAGAGCTGCTAGGCTCTCCCTTAGGCCTGAAGGGCTTCTCTGCTAAAAGTGCCTCACTACAGTGTTTCAATCTCTGCCAGGCAGATACCTACAAAAAAAAAGGACTACAGTTGCACTCCCCATAAGAAGTGGACTTCACTGGTAAACTAACAGAGTTGCAGCACCTTTCTCTGATGAGTACTTCACATTCATGAAACTGACCACAGTCGCTTTAAACGGCTAAGCAGCGAAAGAAGCTGTTTCCCGGGAAAACTGCACTTTAAACCGCAGAAGCCCTCTGCAAAGAGCGTGTCTGTTCTATTGTCAAACACAACCTATCCCCACGTGCACAGAGTTCTGGAGGCTTGTGTGCACGCATAACTGCTAGGCACTCCCTTAGGCCTGAAGGGCTTCTCTGCTAAACATGCCTCTCAACTGTG
>NW_022901021.1:52960-66595 GCF_012274545.1 Fukomys damarensis | reverse complement strand
TGTGCACTCAGAGCTGCTAGGCACACCCTTAGGCCTGAAGGGCTTCTCTGCTAAAACTGCCTCACAACTGTGTTTCAAACTCTGCCAGGCAGAGAGCTACAAACAAAAGGAACTACAGTTGTAATCCCCATAAGAAGTGGACTTCACTGGTAAACTCACAGAGTTGCAGCACCTTTCTCTGTGGAGTACTTCACATTCATGAAACTGACCTCTTTAGCTTTGAACGGCTAAGTGGCAAGAGAAGCAGTTTCCCCGGGAAAACAGCACTTTAAACCTCAGAAGCCCTCTGCAAAGTGCGTTTGTGTTCTAACGTCAAACTGAACCTATCCCCAAGTATACAGAGTGCTGGAGGCTTGTGTGGACTCAGAGCTGCTAGGCACTGCCTTAGGACTGAAGGGCTTCACTTCTAAAAGTTCCTCGCAACAGTGTTTCAGTCTCTGCCAGGCAGAGACCTACAAACCAAAAGGACTACAGTTCTACTCCCCAGAAGAAGCGGACTTCACTGGTAAACTCACAGAGTTGCAGCAGCTTTCTCTGTGGAGTACATAACATTCATGAAACTGACCGCTTTCGCTTTAAATGGATAAGTGGCAAGAGAAGCTGTTTCCCCGGGAAAACTGCACTTTAAACATCAGAAGCCATCTGCAAAGGGCGTTTGTGATGCAACGTGAAACTAAACCTATCCCCAAGTATACAGAGTTCTGGAGGCTTGCGTGTGCTCAGAGCTGCTAGGCACTCCCTTAGGCCTGAAGGGCTTCTCTCCTAAAAGTGCCTCACAGCAGTGTTTCAATCTCTGCCAGGCAGAGACCTACAAAAAAAAGGACGACAGTTGTACCACCCATAAGAATTGGACTTCACTGGTAAACTCACAGAGTTGCAGCACCTTTCTCTGTGGAGTACTTCATCTTCATGAAACTGACCGCTTTCGCTTTAAACGGCTAAGCAGCAAGAGAAGCTGTTTCCCTGCGAAAACTGCACTTTAAACCGCAGAAGCCCTCTGCAAAGTGCATTTGTGTTCTAACGTCAAACTGAACCTCTCCCCAAGTATACAGAGTTCTGGAGGCTTGTGTGCACTCAGAGCTGCGAGGCTCTCCCCTAGGCCTGAAGGGCTTCTCTGCTAAAAGTGCCTCAGAACAGTGCTTCAATCTCTGCCAGGCAGAGACCTCCACAAAAAAGGACGACAGTTGTACCACCCATAAGAATTAGACTTCACTGGTAAACTCACAGAATTGCAGCACCTTTCTCTGTGGAGTACGTCATCTTCATGAAACTGACCGCTCTCGCTTTAAACGGCTAAGCAGCAAGAGAAGCTGTTTCCCTGCGCAAACTGCACTTTAAACCGCAGAAGCCCTCTGCAAAGTGCATTTGTGTTCTAACGTCAAACTGAACCTCTCCCCAAGTATACAGAGTTCTGGAGGCTTGTGTGCACTCAGAGCTGCGAGGCTCTCCCCTAGGCCTGAAGGGCTTCTCTGCTAAAAGTGCCTCAGAACAGTGCTTCAATCTCTGCCAGGCAGAGACCTCCACAAAAAAGGACGACAGTTGTACCACCCATAAGAATTAGACTTCACTGGTAAACTCACAGAATTGCAGCACCTTTCTCTGTGGAGTACGTCATCTTCATGAAACTGACCGCTCTCGCTTTAAACGGCTAAGCAGCAAGAGAAGCTGTTTCCCTGCGCAAACTGCACTTTAAACCGCAGAAGCCCTCTGCAAAGTGCATTTGTGTTCTAACGTCAAACTGAACCTCTCCCCAAGTATACAGAGTTCTGGAGGCTTGTGTGCACTCAGAGCTGCGAGGCTCTCCCCTAGGCCTGAAGGGCTTCTCTGCTAAAAGTGCCTCAGAACAGTGCTTCAATCTCTGCCAGGCAGAGACCTCCACAAAAAAGGACGACAGTTGTACCACCCATAAGAATTAGACTTCACTGGTAAACTCACAGAATTGCAGCACCTTTCTCTGTGGAGTACGTCATCTTCATGAAACTGACCGCTCTCGCTTTAAACGGCTAAGCAGCAAGAGAAGCTGTTTCCCTGCGCAAACTGCACTTTAAACCGCAGAAGCCCTCTGCAAAGTGCGTTTGTGTTCTAACGTCGAACTGAACCTATCCCCAAGTATACAGAGTGCTGGAGGCTTGTGTGGACTCAGAGCTGCTAGGCACTCCCTTAGGCCTGAAGGGTTTCTCTCCTAAAAGTGCCTCACAGCAGTGTTTCAATCTCTGCCAGGCAGAGACCTGCAAAAAAAAGGATGACAGTTGTACTGCCCATAAGAATTGGACTTCACTGTTAAACTCACAGGGTTGCAGCACCTTTCTCTGTGGAGTACTTCACATTCATGAAATTGACCGCTTTGGCTTTAAACGGTTAAGCGGCGAGGGAAGCTGTTTCCCGGGGAAAACTGCACTTGAAATCGCAGAAGCCCTCTCCCAAGTGCGATTGTGTTCTAACGTGAAACTGAAGCTATCCCCAAGTATACAGATTTCTGGAGGCTTGTGTGCACTGAGAGGGTCTAGGCACACCCTTATCCCTGAAGGGCTTCTGTGCTAAAAGTTCCTCACAACCGTGTTTCAATCTCTGCCAGGCCGCGACCTACAAACAAAAGTACTACAGTTGTAATCCCCATAAGAAGTGGACTTCACTGGAAAACTGACAGAGTTGCAGCACCTTTCTCTGTGGAGTACTTCACATTCATGAAACTGAGCGCTTTCGCTTTAAACAGCTCAGCGGCGAGAGAATCTGTTTCCCTGGGAAAACTGCACTTTAAACCGCAGAAGCCCTCTGCAAAGAGCGTGTGTGTTCTAACATCAAACTGAACCTATCCCCAAGTACACAGAGTTCTGGAGGCTTGTGTGCACTCAGAGGTGCTAGGCACTCTCTTAGTCCTGTAGGGCTTCTCTGCTAAAAGTGCCTCACAACGGTGTTTCAATCTCTGCCAGGCAGAGTCCTACAAACAAAATGAAATACAGCTGTACTAAACATTAGTGGTGGACTTCACTAGTAAACTCACAGAGTTGCAGCAACTTTCTCTGTGGAGTACTTCACATTCATGAAACTGAGCGCTCTCGCTTTAACTGGCTAAGGGGCGAGAGAAGGAGTTTCCCTGGGAAAAATGCACTTTAAACCTCAGAAGCCCTCTGCCAAGTGCCTTTGTGTTCTAACGTGAAACTGAAGCTATCCCCAAGGATACAGAGTTCTTGAGGCTTGCGTGGACTCGGAGCTACTAGGCACTCCCTTAGGCCTGAAGGGCTTCTCTGCTAAAACTTCCTCACAACAGTGTTCCAATCTCTGCGAGGCCGAGACCTACAAACAAAAAGGACCGCAGTTGTACTCCCCATAAGAAGTGGACTTCACTGGTAAACTCACAGAGTTGCAGCACCTTTCTCTGTGGAGTACTTCACATTCATGGAAATGACCGCTTTCGCTTTAAACGGCTAAGGGGCAAGAGAAGCTGTTTCCCTGGGAAAACAGCACTTTAAACCTCAGAAGCCCTCTGCCAAGTGCGTTTGTGTTCTAACGTCAAACTTAACCTATCCCCAAGTACACAGAGTTCTGGAGTCTTGTGTGCACTCAGAGGTGCTAGGCACTCTGTTAGGCCTGAAGGGCTTCTCTGGTAAAAGTGCCTCACAACAGTGTTTCAATCTCTGCCAGGCAGAGTCCTACAAACAAAATGAAATACAGCTGTACTAAACATAAGATGTGGACTTCACTAGTAAACTCACAGAGTTGCAGCACCTTTCTCTGTGGAGTACTTCACTATCATGAAACTGACCGCTTTCGCTTTAAACGCCTAGGCAATGAGAGAAGCTGTATCCAAGGGAAAACTGCACTTTAAACCACAGAAGCCCTCTGCAAAGTGTGTTTGTGTTCTAACGTCAAGCTGAACCTATCCCCAAGTATACAGAATTCTGGAGGCTTGTATGCACTCAGAGCTGCTAGGCAGTCTCTTAGGCCTGAAGGGCTTCTCTCCTAAAAGTGCCTCACAACAGTGTTTCAATCTCTGCCAGGCAGAGTCCTACAAACAAAATGAAATACAGCTGTACTCCACATAAGAGGTGGACTTCACTGGCAAACTCAGAGAGTTGCAGCACCTTTCTCTGTGGAGTACTTCACATTCATGAAACTGATCGCTGTCACTTCAAACGGCTAGGCGGCAAGAGAAACTGATTCCCGGGGAAAACTACACTTTCAATCGGAGAAGCCACAGGCAGAGTCCTACAAACAAAATGAAATACAGCTGTACTCCACATAAGAGGTGGACTTCACTGGCAAACTCAGAGAGTTGCAGCACCTTTCTCTGTGGAGTACTTCACATTCATGAAACTGATCGCTGTCACTTCAAACGGCTAGGCGGCAAGAGAAACTGATTCCCGGGGAAAACTACACTTTCAATCGGAGAAGCCATCTGCAAAGTGCGTTTGTATTCTAACGTCAAACTGAACCTATCCCCAAGTATACAGAGTTCTGGAGGCTTGTGTGCACTCAGATGCTTTGCACTATCTGCAAAGTGCGTTTGTATTCTAACGTCAAACTGAACCTATCCCCAAGTATACAGAGTTCTGGAGGCTTGTGTGCACTCAGAGCTGCTTTGCACCCTCTTAGGCCTGAAGGGCTTCTCTGCTAAAAGTGCCTCACGACAGTGTTTCAATCTCTGCCAGGCAGAGACCTACACAGAAAAGGGACTACAGTTGTACCCCCCATAAGAAGTGGACTTCGCTGGTAAACTCACAGAGTTGCAGCACCTTTCTCTGTGGAGTACTTCACGTTTATGAAACTGACCGCTTTCGCTTTAAATGGCTCAGCGGCGAGAGAATCTGTTTCTCGGGGAAAACTGTACTTTAAACCGCAGAAGCCCTCTGCAAAGTGCGTTTGTGTTCTAACGTCAAACTGAACCTATCCCCAAGTATACAGAGTTCTGGAGGCTTGCGTGCACTCAGAGCTGCTCTGCACTCTCTTAGGCCTGAAGGGCTTCTCTGCTAAAAGTGCCTCACAACAGTGTTTCAATCTCTTCCAGGCAGAGTCCTACAAACAAAATGAAATACAGCTGTACTAAACATAAGAGGTGGACTTCACTGGTAAACTCACAGAGTTGCAGCACCTTTCTCTGTGGAGTACTTGACTATCATGAAACTGACCGCTTTCGCTTTAAACGGCTAGGTGATGAGAGAAGCTGTATCCAAGGGAAAACTGCACTTTCAACTGCAGAAGCCCTCTGCAAAATGTGTTTGTGTTCTAACGTCAAGCTGAACCTATCCACAAGTATACAGGATTCTAGAGGCTTGTGTGCACTCAGAGCTGCTAGGCACTCTCTTAGGCCTGAAGGGCTTCTGTGCTAAAAGTGCTTCACAACAGTGTTTCAATCTCTGCTGGCAGAGACCTACAAACGAAAAGGAATACAGGTGTACTCCACATAAGAGGTGGACTTCACTGGAAAACTCACAGAGTTGCAGCATCTTTCTCTGTGGAGTACTTCACATTCATGAAACTGACCGCTTTCTCTTTAAACGGCTAAGCGGCTAGAGAAGCTGTTTCCCGGGAAAGACTGCACTTTAAACCTCAGAAGCCCTCTGCCAAGTGCGTTTTTGTTCTAACGTGAAACTGAACCTATCCCCAAGTACACAGAGTTCTGGAGGTTTGTGTGCACTCAGAGCTGCTAGGCACTCCCTTAGGCCTGAAGGGCTTCTCTGCTAAAAGTGCCTCACAACAGTGTTTCAATCTCTGCCAGGCAGAGACCTACAAACAAAAAGGACTACAGTTGTACTCCCCATAAGAAGGGGATTTCACTGGTAAACTCACAGAGTTGCAGCACCTTTCTCTGTGGAGTACTTCACATTCATGAAACTGACCGCTTTCGCTTTAAACGGTGAGTGGCGAGAGAAGCTGTTTCCCCTGGCAAACTGCACTTTAAACCTCTGATGCCCTCTGTCAAGTGCGTTTCTGTTCTAACGTGAAACTGAAGCTATCCCCAAGTATACAGAGTTCTGGAGGCTTGTGTGCACTCAGAGCGACTAGGCACTCCCTTAGGCCTGAAGGGCTTCTCTGCTAAAAGTTCCTCACAACAGTGTTTCAATCTCTGCCAGGCAGAAACCTACAAACAAAACGGACTACATTTGTACTCCCCACAAGAAGTGCACTTCACTGGTAAACTCACAGAGTTGCAGCACGTTTCTCTGTGGAGTACTTCTCATTCATGAAACTGACGGCTTTCACTTTAAACGGCTAAGTGGCGAGAGAAGCAGTTTCACGGGGAAAACTGCACTTTAAACCTCAAAGGCCTCTGCGAAGTTCATTTTTGTTCTAACATCAAACTGAACCTATCCCCAATTATCAAGAGTTCTGGAGGCTTGTGTGGACTCAGAGCTGCTAGGCACTCCCTTAGGCTTGAGGGACTTCTCTGCTAAAAGTGCCTCACAACAGTGTTTCAATCTCTGCCAGGCAGAGACCTACAAACAAAAAGGAATACAGTTGTACTCGCCATAAGATGGGGACTTCACTGGTAACCTCACAGAGTTGCAGCACCTTTCTCTGTGGAGTACTTCACATTAATGAAACTGACCGCTTTCGCTGTAAACGGCTAAGTGGCTAGAGAAGCTGTTTCCCGGTGAAAAGTGCACTTTAAACCACAGAAGAACTCTGCAAAGTGTGTTTGTGTTCTATCATCAAACTGAACCTATCCCGAAGTATACAGAGTTCTGGAGGCTTGCGTGCACTCAGAGCTGCTAAGCACTCCCTTAGGACTGAAGGGCTTCTCTGCTAAAAGTGCCTCACAACTGTGTTTCAAACTCTGCCAGGTGGAGAGCTACAAACAAAAGGAACTACAGTTGTAATCCCTATAAGAAGTGGCCTTCACTGGTAAACTCACAGAGTTGCAGCACCTTTCTCTGTGGAGTACTTCACATTCATGAAACTGACCGCTTTCGCTTTAAATGGCTAAGCGGCGAGAGAAGCAGTTTCCCAGGGAAAACTGCACTTTAAACCTCAGAAGACCTCTGCCAAGTGCGTTTGTGTTCTAACTTCAAACTGAACCTGTCCCCAAGTATACAGAGTTCTGGAGGCTTGTGTGCACTCAGAGCTGGTAGGCACTCTCTTAGGCTTTAATGCTTCTCTGGTAGAAGGGCCTCCTAACAGTGTTTCAATCTCTGCCAGGCAGACAACTGCAAATAAAAAGGAATACAGTTGTACTCCACATAAGATGTGTACTTCACTCTTAAACTCACAGAGTTGCAGCACCTTTCTCTGTGGGGTACTTCGCATTCAAGTAACTGACCATTTTTACTTTAAATGGCTAAGCGGCGAAATCAGCTGTTTCCCCAGGAAAACTGCACTTTCCACTGCAGAAGCCCTCTGCAAAGTGAGTTGGGGTTCTAAAGTCAAACTGAATCTGTCTGTAGGTATACAGAATTCTGCAGGCTTCTGTGCATCCAGAGCTGCCAGGCACCCTCTTAGTACTTAAGGCATTTTCCGTTACAAGTGCTTCACAAGAGTATTTCAATCTCTGCCAGGCAGAGACCTACAAACAAAGGAATACGATTGTACTCCACGTAAGAATTGGACTTCACTGGTTAACTCACAGAGTTGCTGCACCTTTCTCTGTGGAGTACTTCACATTCAAGTAACTGACCATTTTTACTTTAAACGGCTAAGCTGCGAAAGATGCTGTTTCCGGGGGAAAACTGCACTTTTAACCGCAGAAGCCCTCTGCAAAGTACGTTCGTGTTCTAAGGTCGAATTGAACCTTTGACCAAGTATACAGAGTTGTATAGGTTTGTGTGCACTCAGAGCTGCCAGGCACTCTCTTATGCCTTAAAGGCTTTTCTGGTACAAGTGCCTCACAACAGTGTTTCAATCTCTGCCAGGCGGAGACCTACCAAGAAAAAGAAATATAGTTGTACTCCACATAAGATATGGACTTCACTGATAAACTCACAGAGTTGCAGCACCTTTCTCATTGGAGTACTTCACGTTCATGAAACTGACCGCTTTCACTTTAAACGGGTAAGCGGTGAAAGAAGCTGTTTCCTGAGGAAAATTGCAGTTTAATCCGCAGAAGCCCTCTGCAAAGTGCTTTTGAATTCTAAAGTAAAACTGAATCTATCACAAAGTATACAGAGTTATGGAGGCTTTTGTGCACTTAGAGCTGCTAGACGCTTTCTTGAGCTTTAAGGGCTTTTCTGGTACAAGTGCGTCACAACAGTGTTTCAATCTCTGCCAGGCAGATGTGTAGAAACAATGAGGAATGCTATTGTTGTCCACATAAGATGTGGAGTTCACTGGTAAACTCACAGAGTTGCCGCACCTTTCTCTGTGGAGTACTTCACATTCATGAAGCTGACCGCTTTCGCTTTAAATGGCTATGAGGCGAAAGAAGCTGTTTCCCATCAAAAACTGCACTTTAAACCACAGAAGCCCTCTGCAAAGTGCATTTGGATTCTAACGTCAAACTGAACCTATCATCATGTATACAGAGTTCTGAAGGTTTGTGTGCACTCAGAGCTGCTAGGCAGTCTCTTAGGCCTTAAAGGCTTTTCTTTTACAAGTGCCTCACAACAGTGTTTCAGTCTCTGCCAGGCAGAGACCTTCAAAACAAAAAGAATACAGTTGCTTTCTAACCTCATCAGGAACTCATGTGCAATTTACCATGTTCCTTGTGCTTGGGTTTAATCAGAACTGTAAGCATTCTTTTAGGCCTTTGCGGTATTCTGACCATAAGCCTCTCACCCCACTTCATCAATCATTGCAAGGCAGAGACCTACAAAAAAAAGGAGTATCTTTTTACTCCGAATGAGAAGTGGACTTCACTGGTAAACTCACAGAGTTGCAGCACCTTTCTCTGTGGAGTACTTCACTTTCAGGAAACTAACCTCTTTGGTTTCAACAGGCTAAGCGGCTAAAGAAGCTGCTTCCTGGGCATAACTGCAGTTTCTACTGCGGAAGCATCCTGAGAATTGCATTTGTTTTCTAACCTTACACTGAGCCTATCACCAAAATACAGAATTCTGGAGGCTTTTTTGCACTCAGAGCTGCTAGGCACTCTCTAAGGCCTTAAGGCTTTTCTGGTACAAGTGCCTCACAACAGTGTTTCAATCTCTGCCAGGCAGAGACCCGCAAACCAAAAGGAATACATTTATACTCCATATAAGATGTGGACTTCACTGTTAAACTCACAGAGTTGCAGCACCTTTATCTGTGGAGTACTTCACATTCAGGAAACTAATCGCTGTTTTTTCAGAGGGCTAAGCGGCGACAGAAGTTGCTTCCCAGGGAAAACTGCAGTTTAACCTACTGAAGCACTCTAAAAAGTGCGTTTGAATTCCATTCTGAAACTGAATGTATCACCAATTGTACAGCATTCTGGAGGTTTTGGGGACTCAGAGCAGCTAAGTACTTTCTTATCCCTAAGGGCTTTTCTGGCTACAAGCCTCTCACCTCAGTGCTTCCCTGTCTGCCAGACAGAGCCCTAGAAATAAAAAGGAATACAGCTGCACTTTGTATGAGAGGTGGACTTCTCTGGAAAACTGACAGAGTGCTACCCCTTGCTCTGTGGCATACTTTACATTCCGCAGACTATCCACCTAGGTTTCAAAGTGCTAAATGGCAAAATAATCTCCTCCCTGTTTAAAATTGTGGTTTAAGCCACAGAAGATCTCTGAATAGTGCTTTTGCTTTCTAACCTCAATTTGAACTTATGGGCATTTTTACAGAGGTTCTGGTGCTTGGTTGTAGTCAAAACTGCTAAGCACTCTCTTAGACCTAAGGGATTTTCTGGCTGCAAGCATCTCACCACAGTGCATCAATCTCTGCCAAACAGAGACTTACAAACAAAAAGAAATACAGTTCCAGTCCATATGAGAATTGAACTTCATGGGTAAACTGATAGAGTTGCAGCACCTTGATCTGTGGAGTACTCCACATTCAGGAAACTAACCGCTTTGGTTTCAATGGGCTGAGAACTGAAAGTAGCTGCTGCCCAGGGAAAACTGTGGATTAAACAGCAGAAACACTCTGAAAACTGCACTTGCTTTCTAAACTCAACATGAACATATCACCAAGTTTATAGAGCTTGGAGGCTTGTGGGAACTCAGAGCAGCAAAGCACTCTGTTAGGCATAAGTGCTATTCTGGTTAGAAGTCTCTCAATGCAGTGCTTCCATCTCGCCAGGCAGAGACCTACAAAGAAGAAGGAACACAGTTGCACTCCGTATGAGAAGGGGACTTCACTGGAAAACTGACAGAGTTGCATCTCTTGCTCTGCAGAGTACTTTACATTCAGCAAACTAACCACTTAGGTTCCAGTGTGCTAAGGACTGAAAGTAGCTGCTTCACAGGGAAAACTATGGTTTAAAAATCAGAAGCACTCTGAAAACTGTGTGTTTGCTTTCTTAACTCAAACTGATCATATCAACAAATTTACAGTGATCTGGAGGCTTGCGTGAACTCAGACCAGCTCAGCCCACCTTTAGGCCTAAGGGTTTTCTGGCTACAAGCCTCTCACCACAGTGCTTCCATCTCTGCCAGGCAGAGACCAAAAAACAGGAAGGAATACAATTGCACTCCATATGAGAAGTGGACTTCACTGGGAAACTGACAGACTTGCAGCACCTTCTTCTGTGGAGTACTTCACATTCAGGAAACTAACCACTTTGATTTCAATGAGCTAAGCCTTGAAAGTAGCTGCTTCTCAGGGAAAACTGGGGTTTAAACTGCAGAAGCACTCTGAAAAGTGTGTTTGCTTTCTAACCTCAAACTGAACCTATATCCAAGTTTACAGCATTCAGTAGGCTTGTGGGGACTCAGAGCAGCTCAGCACTCTCTTAGGCCTAAGGGATTTTCTTCCTACAAACCTCTCAGCACAGTGCATCCATCTCTGCTAGGCAGAGAGCTACAAACAAAAATGAATACAGTTGTACACTATATGAGAAGTGGACTTCAGTGGGAAACTGACAGAGTTGCAGCACCTTGTTCTGTGGAGTACTTCACATTCAGCAAATTAACTGCTTTGTTTCAGTGAACAGTGAAAGTAGCTGATTCCTGCGCAAAACTTCAATTAAAACTGCAGAAGCACTCTGAAAACTGTGTTTGCTTTCTCACCTCAAACTGAACCTCACACCAAGTTTATAGAGCTCTGGAGGCTTGTGGGGACTCAGAACAGCTAAGCCCACCCTTAGGCCTAAGGGTTTTCTGGCTACAAACCTCTCACCACAGTGCTTCTATCTCTGCAATGGAGAGTCCTATAAGGAAGAAGGAAAACGGTTGCACTCCATATGAGAAGTGGACTTCACTGGGAAACTGAGAGAGTTGCAGCCACTTTCTCTGGGGAGTACTTCACATTCAGGAAACTAACCACTTTCCTTTCAATTTGGTAAACGGAGGTAGTACCTGCTTCCCAGGCAAAACTTCCCTTTAAACTGCAGAGGGACTCTGACAAGTGCATTTGTTTCTAATCTGTATTTTAACTTATCATCAAGTTTACAGAGTTCCAGACACTGATGCGGTCGCAGAGCTGCTAAGCACTCTCTTATTCCTAAGGGCAAAGCTAGCTAGGAGCCTCACAGAAAAGAGCTTCAATCTCTCCCAGGCAGAGAACTACAGCCAAGAAGGAAAACAGTTCCACTCAGTATTAGAAGAGGACTTCACTGGTAAACTGAGAGAGTTGCATGCCCTTCCTCTGGGGAGTACTGCACATTTAGAAACTAAATGCTTTGGTTTCATTTGGTAACCGGCGATACTACCTGCTTCCCAGTAAAACTGCAGTTTAAAGCTCTGAAGCACTCTGACAAGTGAGTTTGCTTTCTAACCTCCCCTTGAACTTATCACCAATTTTACATAGTTCCAGATGCTTGGGCAAAGGCAGAGCTGCTAAGCACTTTCTTAGGTCTAAGAGCAAAGCTTACTAGGAGCATCTCAGAAAAGAGCTTCAATCTCTCCCAGGTAGAGAACTGCAAGCAAGGAGGAATACTGTTCCACTCAGTATTAGAAGAGGAACTCAGTGTGAAACTGACAGAGTAGCAGCCCCTTGCTCTGGGAAATATTTCACATTCAGGAAACTAACAGCTTTTGTTTCAATTTGGAACTGGCAATAGTACCTGCTTCCTGATCAAAACTGTGTTTTGAACCACAGAAGCACTCTGAAAAGTGCATTGGCTTTCTAGCCTCCACTTGAACTTATCACCAAGTTTACAGAGTTCCAGATGCCTGTGTGGAGGCAGAACTGCTAAGCACTCTTTTAGGCCTAAGGGCAAAGCTTTCCAGGAGCCTCTCAGAAAAGAGTTTTAAATCTTTAACAGGCAGAGAATTGCAACCAAGAAGGAATACAGTTCCACTCTGTATTAGAAGAGGACTTCACTGGTAAACTGACCAGAGTTGCATGCCCTTCCTCTGTGGAGTACTTTGCATTCAGGAAACTAACCACTTTGGTTTCAAATTGGTAACCAGCTATAGTACCTGCTTCCAGGGCAAAACTGTGGTTTAAACCACAGAAGCACTCTGAGAAGTGCATTTGCTTTCTAACCCCCACTTCAACTTATCGCCAAGTTTACGTAGTTCCAGACACTTTTGGCAAAGCCAATTTGCTCAGCACTCTCTTAGGCTAAGGGCAATGCTTCCTAGGAGCCTCCCAGAAAAGAGCTTCAATCTCTCCCAGGCATGGAACTACAACCAAGTAGGAATATAGTTCCACTCATTATTAGAAGAGGACTTCAGTCTTAAACTGACAGAGGTGCATCCCCTTCCTGTGGGGACTACTGCACTTTCAGGAAACTAAGTGCTTTGGTTTCAATTTGCTAACCGGAGATAGTACATGCCTCCTGAGCAAAACTACAGTTTAAAAAGCAGAAGCACTCTGAAAAGAGCATTTGCTTTGTAACCTCCAGTTAAATTTATCACCAAGTTTACATAGTTCCAGATGCTTGGGCAGATGCACAGCTGCTAAGCACTCTCTTTGGCCTAATGGTGAAGCTTCCTAGGAACATTTCAGAAAAAGAGCTTCAATCTCTCCCAGGCTGAGAACTACAAGCAAGGAGGAATACTGTTCCACTCAGTATTAGAAGAGGAATTCACTGTTAAACTGACAGAGTGGCAGCCCTTTTCCCCGGGAGAATACTTCACATTCAGGAAACTAACCGCTTTGGTTTCAATTTGCGAACCGGCAATAGTACCTTCTTCCTGAGCAAAACTGTGTTTTGAACCAAAGAAGCACTCTGAAAACTGCGTTTGCTTTCTAACCTCCACTTGAACTTTGTCGCGAGCCGTCGACACAGAGCACTGTCCAGCAGTGTCTCAAAGCTGAAAGAGCAGCGGGGTGAAGATGGTGCAGAGAGACTCTCCAGGACAAGAGTCTGATCAAGGTGACGTTTATTGCAGGCAAACATCAGACTTTTAAAGGAAACCACAAACTATTATGGGCTAGGATTACCATAATAACCTCAACACCTGCTCCACAGAAATGAGAGTTCACACAGGAAAAAGCAAACAGGTTCAACAAAAACAACTATTATGGGTAGCAGTACCCCAGACAACCACACGTCTGAAGGTCAGAGATAGGAAGCTGCAACTCTCAGGAATTCTACAAGTTACTAAAGTTAACTGTTAGGAAATTGTACATGTTACTTTAAACTCCTCCATTTTATACCTGACTTCTGGGTTCTTC
>NW_022901021.1:52259-52460 GCF_012274545.1 Fukomys damarensis | reverse complement strand
GCAGCACCTTTTTCTGTGGAGTGCTTCACATTCATGAGAGTGACCGCTTTCACTTTAAACGGCAAAGCGGCGAGAGAACCTGTTCCCGGGGAAAACTGCACTTTAAACCGCAGAAGCCCTCAGCAAAGTGAGTTTGTGTTCTAACGTCAAACTGAACCTATCCCCAAGTATACATACTTCTAGGGGCTTGTGTGCACTCGG
>NW_022901021.1:50874-51888 GCF_012274545.1 Fukomys damarensis | reverse complement strand
AGGGCTTCTCTGCTAAAAGTGCCTCACAACAGTGCATCAATCTCTGCCAAGCAGAGACCTACAAACAAAAAGGAATACAGTTGTACTCCACATAGGAGGTGGAATTCACTGGGAAACTCACAGTGTTGCAGCACCTTTCTCTGTGGAGTACTTCACATTCATGAAACTGACTACTTTCGCTTTAAACAGCTAAGCGGAAAGAGCAGCTGTTTCCCGGGGAGAAATGCACTTTAAACCGCAGAAGCCCTCTGCAAAGTGTGTTTGTGCTCTAATGTCAAACTGAACCTATCCCCAAGTATACAGAGTTCTGGAGACTTGTGTGCACTCCGAGCTGCTAGGCACTCTCTTAGGCCTGAAGGGCTTCTCTCCCAAAAGTGCCTCACAACAGTGTTTCAATCTCTGCCAGGCAGAGACATACAAGCAAAACGGAATACAGTTGTACTTCACATAAGAGGTGGACTTCACTGGGAAACTCACAGAGTTGCAGCAGCTTTCTCTGTGGAGTGCTTCACATTCATCAAACAGACCGCTTTCGCTTTAAATGGCCAAGCGCGGAGAGAAGCTGTTTCCCAGAGAAAACTGCACCTGAAGCCGCAGAAGCCCTCTGCAAAATGCGTTTGTGTTCTAACGTCAAACTGAACCTATCCCCAAGTATGCGGAGTTCTGGAGGCTTGTGTGCATTCAGAGCTGGTAGGCACTCTCTTACGCCTGAAGGGTTTCTCTGCTAAAAGTGCCTCACAACAGTGTTTCAATCTGTGCCAGGCAGAGACTTACAAACAAAAATGAATACAGTTGTACACCACATAGGAGGTGGAATTCACTGGGAAACTCACAGAGTTGCAGCACCTATCTCTGTGGAGTACTTCACATTCATGAAACTGACTGCTTTGGCTTTAAACGGCTAAGCGGCGAGAGCTGCTGTTTCACGGGGAAAACTGCACTTTAAACCGCAGAAGCACTCTGCAAAGTGCGTTTGTGTTCTAGCGTCAAACTGAACCTTTCCCCAAGTATACA
>NW_022901021.1:49717-50526 GCF_012274545.1 Fukomys damarensis | reverse complement strand
AAAAAGGAATACAGTTGTACTCCACATAAGAGGTGGATTTCACTGGTAAACTCACAGAGTTGCAGCAGCTTTCTATGTGGAGTGCTTCACATTCATGAGAGTGACCGCTTTCGTTTTGAACGGCTAAGCGGCGAGAGAAGCTGTTTCCCAGGGAAAACGGCACTTTAAACCACAGAAGCCCTCTGCAAAGTGCGTTTGTGTTCTAACGTCAAACTGAACCTATCCCCAAGTGTACAGACTTCTGGAGGCGTGTGTGCACTCGGAGCTGCTAGGCACTCTCTTAGGCCTGAAGGGCTTCTCTGCTAAAAGTGCCTCACAACAGTGTTTCAATCTCTGCCAGGCAGAGACCTACAAACAAAAAGGAATACAGTTGTACTCCACATAGCAGGTGCAGTTCACTGGAAACTCACAGAGTTGGAGCACCTTTCTCTGTGGAGTGCTTCACATTCATCAAACTGACCGCTTTCGTTTTAAAAGGCCAAGCGCGGAGAGAAGCTGTTTCCCAGAGAAAACTGCACCTTAAACCGCAGAAGCCCTCTGCAAAGTGCGTTTGTGTTCTAACGTCAAACTCAACCTATCCCCAAGTGTAGAGACTTCTGGAGGCGTGTTTTCACTCGGAGCTGCTCGGCCCTCTCTTAGGCCTGAAGGACTTCTCTGCTAAAAGTGACTCACAACAGTATTTCAATCGCTGCCAGGCAGAGACCTATAAACAAAAAGGAGTACAGATTTACTCCACATAAGAAATGGACTTCACTGGTAAATTCACAGAGTTGCAGCACCTTTCTCTGTGGAGTGCTTCACATTCTCAT
>NW_022901021.1:25474-48349 GCF_012274545.1 Fukomys damarensis | reverse complement strand
ATACAGAGTTCTGGAGGCTTGTGTGCACTCAGAGCTGCTAGGCACTCTCTTAGGCCTGAAGGGCTTCTCTGGTAAAAGTGCCTCACAACAGTGTTTCAATCTCTGCCAGGCAGAGACCTACAAACAAAAAGGAATACAGTTGTACTCCACATAGGAGGTGCAGTTCACTGGAAACTCACAGAGTTGGAGCACCTTTCTCTGTGGAGTGCTTCACATTCATCAAACTGACCGCTTTCGCTTTAAATGGCCGAGCGCGGAGAGAAGCTGTTTCCCAGAGAAAACTGCGCCTTAAACCGCAGAAGCCCTCTGCAAAATGCGTTTGTTTTCTAACGTCAAACTGAACCTATCCCCAAGTATGTGGAGTTCTGGAGGCGTGTGTGCACTCGGAGCTGCTAGGCACTCTCTTAGGCCTGAAGGGCTTCTCTGGTAAAAGTGCCTCACAACAGTGTTTCAATCGCTGCCAGGCAGAGACCTATAAACAAAAAGGAGTACAGAATTACTCCACATAAGAAGTTGACTTCACTGTAAATTCACAGAGTTGCAGCACCTTTCTCTGTGGAGTGCTTCACATTCATGAGAGTGACCGCTATACTTCACATTCATGAAACTGACTGCTTCGGCTTTAAACCTCTAAGCGGCAAGAGAAGGTGTTTCCCGCGGAAAACTGCACTTTAAACCGCAGAAGCCCTCTGCAAAGTGCGTTTGTGTTCTAGCGTCAAACTGAACCTTTCCCCAAGTATACAGAGTTCTGGAGGCTTGTGTGCACTCGGAGCTGCTAGGCACTCTCTTAGGCCTGAAGGGCTTCTCTGGTAAAAGTGCCTCACAACAGTGTTTCAATCTCTGCCAGGCAGAGACCTACAAACAAAAAGGAATACAATTGTACTCCACATAAGAGGTCGACTTCACTGGTAATCTCACAGTGTTGGAGCACTTTTCTCTGTGGAGTACTTCACATTCATGAAACTGATCGCTTTTGCTTTACACGTCTAAGCGGCGATTTCTATGTGGAATGCTTCACATTCATGAAAGTGACCGCTTTCGTTTTAAACGGCTAAGCGGCGAGAGAAGCTGTTTCCCGGGGAAAACTGCACTTTAAACCGCAGAAGCCCTCTGCAAAGTGCGTTTGTGTTCTAACGTCAAACTCAACCTATCCCCAAGTGTACAGACTTCTGGAGGCGTGTGTGCACTCGGAGCTGCTAGGCACTCTCTTAGGCCTGAAGGGCTTCTCTGGTAAAAGTGCCTCACAACAGTATTTCAATCGCTGCCAGGCAGAGTCCTATAAACAAAAAGGAGTACAGATTTACTCCACATAAAAAGTGGACTTCACTGGTAAATTCACAGAGTTGCAGCACCTTTCTCTGTGGAGTGCTTCACATTCATGAAAGTGACCGCTATCGTTTTAAACGGCTAAGCGGCGAGAGAAGCTGTTTCCCGGGGAAATCAGCACTTTAAACGGCAGAAGCCTTCGGCGAAGTGCATTTGTGTTCTAACTTCAAACTGAACCTATCCCCAAGTATACAGAGTTCTGGAGGCTTGTGTGCACTCAGAGCTGCTAGGCACTCCCTTAGGCCTGAAGGGCTTCTCTGCTGAAAGTGCCTCACAACAGTGTTTCAATCTCTGCCAGGCAGAGACCTACAAACAAAAAGGAATACAGTTGTACTCCACATAAGAGGTGGACTTCACTGGTAAACTCAAAGAGTTGCAGCAGCTTTCTATGTGGAGTGCTTCACATTCATGAAAGTGACCGCTATCGTTTTAAACGGCTAAGCGGCGAGAGAAGCTGTTTCCCGCGGAAAACTGCACTTTAAACCGCAGAAGCCCTCTGCAAAGTGCGTTTGTATTCTAATGTCAAACTCAACCTATCCCCAAGTGTACAGACTTCTGGAGGCGTGTGTGCACTCGGAGCTGCTAGGCACTCTCTTAGGCCTGAAGGGCTTCTCTGGTAAAAGTGCCTCACAACAGTATTTAAATCGCTGCCAGGCAGAGACCTATAAACAAAAAGGAGTACAGATTTACTCCACATAAGAAGTGGACTTCACTGGTAAATTCACAGAGTTGCAGCACCTTTCTATGTGGAGTACTTCACATTCATGAAACTGACCGCTTTCGCTTTGCACGTCTAAGCGGCGAGAGAAGCTGTTTCCCGGGGAAGACTGCACTTTAAACCGCAGAAGCCCTCTGCAAAGTGCGTTTGTGTTCTAACGTCACACTGAATCTATCCCCAAGTACACGGAGTTCTGGAGGCTTGTGTGCACTCAGAGCTGGTAGGCACTCTCTTACTCCTGAAGGGCTTCTCTGCTAAAAGTGCCTCACAACAGTGTTTCAATCTCTGCAAGGAAGAGACCTACAAACAAAAAGGAATACAGTTGTACTCCACATAGGAGGTGGAATTCACTGGGAAACTCACAGTGTTGCAGCACCTATCTCTGTGGAGTACTTCACATTCATGAAACTGACTGCTTTCGCTTTAAGCAGCTAAGGGGCGAGGGCAGCTGTTTCCCGGGGAGAACTGCACTTTAAACCGCAGAAGCCCTCTGCAAAGTACGCTTGTGTTCTAGTGTCAATCTGAGCCTTTCCCCAAGTGTACAGAGTTCTTGAAGGTGGTGTGCACTCAGAGCTGCTAGGCACTCTCTTAGGCATGAAGGGCTTCTCTGCTAAAAGTGCCTCACAACAGTGTTTCAATCTCTGCCAGGCAGAGACATACAAGCAAAACGGAGTACAGTTGTACTTCACATAAGAGGTGGACTTCACTGGTAAACTCACAGAGTTGCAGCAGCTTTCTATGTGGAGTGCTTCACATTCATGAAACTGACCGCTTTCGCTTTAAATGGCCAAGCGCGGAGAGAGGCTGTTTCCCGGGGAGAAATGCACTTTAAACCTCAGAAGCCCTCTGCAAAGTGAGTTTGTGTTCTAACGTCAAACTGAACCTATCCCCAAGTATACAGACTTCTGGAGGCTTGTGTGCACTCGGAGCTGTTGGCACTCTCTTAGGCCTGAAGGGCTTCTCTGGTAAAAGTGCCTCACAACAGTGTTTCAATCTCTGCCAGGCAGAGACCTACAAACAAAAAGGAATACAGTTGTACTCCAGATGAGAGGTGGACTTCACTGGTAAACTCACAGAGTTGCAGCACCTTTCTCTGTGGAGTACTTCACATTCATGAAACTGACCGTTTTGCTTTACACGTCTAAGCAGCTAGAGAAGCTGTTTCCCGGGGAAGACTGCACCTTAAACTGCAGAAGCCCTCTGCAAAATGCGTTTGTGTTCTAACGTCAAACTGAACCTATCCCCAAGTATGCGGAGTTCTGGAGGCTTGGGTGCACTCCGAGCTGGTAGGCACTCTCTTACACCTGAAGGGCTTCTCTGCTAAAAGTTCCTCACAACAGTGTTGCAATCTCTGCCAGGCAGAGACCTACAAACAAAAAGGAATACAGTTGTACTTCGCATAAGATGTGGACTTCAGTTGTAAAATCACAGAGGTGCAGCACATTTCTCTGTGGAGTGCTTCACATTCATGAAAGGGACCGCTTTCGCTTTAAACGGCTAAGCGGCAAGAGAAGCTGTTTCCCGGGGAAAACTGCACTTTAAACCGCAGAAGCCCTCTGCAAAGTGCGTTTGTGTTCTAACGTCACACTGAAACTATCCCCAAGTATGCAGAGTTCTGGAGGCTTGTGTGCACTCAGAGCTGCTAGGCACTCTCTTAGGACTGAAGGGCTTCTCTGGTAAAAGTGCCTCACAACAGTGTTTCAATCTCTGCCAGGCAGAGACCTACAAAGAAAAAGGAATACAGTTGTACTCCACATAGGATGTGGAGTTCACTGGGAACTCACAGAGTTGGAGCACATTTCTCTGTGGAGTGCTTCACATTCATGAAAGGGACCGCTTTCGCTTTAAACGGCTAAGCGGCAAGAGAAGCTGTTTCCCGGGGAAAACTGCACTTTAAACCGCAGAAGCCCTCTGCAAAGTGCGTTTGTGTTCTAACGTCAAACTGAATCTATCCCCAAGTACACGGAGTTCTGGAGGCTTGTGTGCACTCAGAGCTGCTAGGCACTCTCTTAGGCCTGAAGGGCTTCTCTGCTAAGAGTGCCTCACAACAGTGTTTCAATCTCTGCCAGGCAGAGACCTACAAACAAAAAGGAATACAGTTGTACTCCACATAGGAGGTGGAATTCACTGGGAAACTCACAGTGTTGCAGCACCTATCTCTGTGGAGTACTTCACATTCATGAAACTGACTGCCTTCGCTTTAAACAGCTAAGCGGCGAGGGTAGCTGTTTCCCGGGGAGAACTGCACTTTAAACCGCAGAAGCCCTCTGCAATGTGTGTTTGTGCTCTAATGTCAAACTGAACCTATCCCCAAGTATACAGAGTTCTGGAGACTTGTGTGCACTCAGAGCTGCTAGGCACTCTCTTAGGCCTGAAGGGCTTCTCTGCTAAGAGTGCCTCACAACAGTGTTTCAATCTCTACCAGGCAGAGACATACAAGCAAAATGGAATACAGTTGTGCTTCACATAAGAGGTGGACTTCACTGGTAAACTCACAGAGTTGCAGCAGCTTTCTCTGAGGAGTGCTTCACATTCATCAAACTGACCGCTTTCGCTTTAAATGGCCAAGCGCGGAGTGAGGCTGTTTCCCGGGGAAAACTGCACTTTAAACCTCAGAAGCCCTCTGCAAAGTGCGTTTGTGTTCTAACGTCAAACTGAACCTATCCCCAAGTATACAGAGTACTGGAGGCTTGTGTGCACTCAGAGCTGCTAAGAGTGTTTCAATCTCTGCCAGGCAGAGATGTACAAACTAAAAGCAATACAGTTGTGCTCCACATAAGAGGGGGACTTCACTGGTAAACTCACAGAGTTGCAGCACCTTTCTCTGTGGAGTGCTTCACATTCATGAAACTGACTGCTTTCGCTTTCGGCTAAGCGGCGAGAGAAGCTGTTCCACGGGGAAAACTGCATTTTAAACCGCAGAGCCCTGTGCAAAGTGCGTTTGTGCTCTATCGTCAAACTGAACCTATCCCCAAGTATACAGAGTACTGGAGGCTTGTGTGCACTCATAGCTGCTAGGCACTCTCTTAGGACTGAAGGGCTTCTCTGCTAAAAGTGCCCCACAACGGTGTTTCAATCTCTGCCAGGCAGAGATGTACAAACTAAAAGCAATACAGTTGTGCTCCACATAAGAGGGGGACTTCACTGGTAAACTCACAGAGTTGCAGCACATTTCTCTGTGGCGTACGTCACATTCATGAAACTGACCACTTTCGATTTAAACGGCTAAGCGGTGAGAGAAGCTGTTTCCCCCGGAAAGCTGCACTTTAAACCACAAAAGCCATCTGTAAAGTGCGTTTGTGTTCCACAGTCAAAATGAACCTATCCCCAAGTATACAGAGCTCTGTAGGCTTGTGTGCACTAAGAGCTGCTAGACACTCTCTTAGGATTGAAGGGCTTCTCTGCTAAAAGTGCCTCACAACAGTGTTTCAATCTCTGCCAGGCAGAGACCTACAAACAAAAAGGAATACAGTTGTCCTCCCCATAAGAGGTGGACATCACTGGTAAACTCACAGAGTTGCAGCACCTTTCTCTGTGGAGTACTACACATTCACGAAACTGACCAATTTCACTTTAAATTGCTAAGCGGCGAGAGAAGTTGTTTCCTAGGGAAAACTGCACTTTAAACACAGAAGCCCTCTGCGAAGTGCGTTTGTGTTCTAAAGTCAAACAGTACCTATCCCAAATTATACAGAGTACTGGAGGCTTGTGTGCACTCATAGCCACTAGGCACTCTCTTAGGACTGAAAGGCTTCTGTGCTAAAAGTGCCTCACAACAGTGTTTCAATCTCTGCCAGGCAGAGACCTACAAACAAAAAGGAATACAGTTGTGCTCCACATAAGAGGTGGACTTCACTGGTAAACTCACAGAGTTGCAGCGCCGTTCTCTGTGGAGTGCTTCACATTCATGAAACTGACCGCTTTTGCTTTAAACGCCTAAGCACTGAGAGAAGCTGTTTCCCGGGGAAAACTGCACTTTCAACAGCAGAAGCCATCTGCAAAGTGCGTTTGTGTTCTAACGTCAAACTGAACCTATCCCCAACTATACAGAGTACTGGAGTCTTGTGTGCACTCAGAGCTCTGAGGCACTCTCTTAGGCCTGAAGTGCTTCTCTGCTAAAAGTGCCTCACAACAGTGTTTCAATCTCTGCCAGGCAGAGATCTACAAACAAAAAGGAATACAATGTCCTCCCCACAAGAGGTGGACATCACTGGTAAACTCGCAGAGTTGCAGCACCTTTCTCTGTGGAGTACTTCACATTCATGAAACTGACCGCTTTCACTTTGAAAGGCTAAGCGGCAAGAGAAGCTGTTTCCCGGGGAATACTGCACTTTAAAACGCAGAAGCCCGCTGCAAAGTGCGTTTGTGTTCTAACGTCGAACTGAACCTATCCCCCAGTTTGCAGAGTTCTGGAGGCTTGTGTGCACTCACAGCTGCTAGACAGTCTCTTAGGCCTGAAGGGATTCTCTGCTAAAAGGGCCTCACAACAGTGTTTCAATCACTGCAAGCAGAGACCTACAAACAAAAAGGAATACAGTTGTACTTCGCATAAGATGTGGACTTCACTGGTAAATTCACAGAGGTGCAGAACCTTTCTCTGTGCAGCACTTCACATTGATGAAACTGACTGCTTTTGCTTTAAACGGCTATGCGGCGATAGAAACTGTTTCTTGGGGAAAACTGCACTTTGAACCCCAGAAGCCCTCTGCAAAGTGCGTTTGTGTTCTAACGTCAAACTGAACCTATCCCCAAGTGTACAGAGTTCTTTATGCTTGTGTGTCCTCAGAGCTGCAAGGCACTCTCTTAAGCCTGAAGGGCTTCTCTGCTAAAAGTGACTCACAACAGTGTTTCAATCTCTGCCAGGCAGAGACCTACAAACAAGAAGGAATACAGTTGTACTCCACATAAGATGTGGATATCACTGGTAAACTCACAGAGTTGCAGCACGTTTCTCTGTGGAGCACTTCACATTCATGAAACTGACTGCTTTAACTTTAAACGGCTAAGCGCCGAGATTAGCTGTCTCCCGAGGAAAACTGCACTTTAAACCGCCAAAGCCCTTTGCAAAGTGCGTTTGTCTTCTAATGTCAAACTGAACCTATCCCCAAGTATACAGAGTTCTGGAGGCTTGTGTGTACTCAGAGCTGCTAGGCACTCTCTTAGGCATGAAGGGCTTCTCTGCTAAAAGTCCCTCACAACAGTGTCTCAATCTCTGCCAAGCATAGACCTACAAACAAAAAGGAGTACAGTTGTACTCGACATAAGATGTTGACTTCACTGGTAAACTCACAGAGTGGCAGCACCTTCCTCTGTGGAGTACTTCACATTCATGAAACTGACCGCTTTCGCTTTAAACGGGTAAGCGACCAGAGAAACTGTTTCCCATGAAAACTACACTTTTATTCGCAGAAGCCCTCTGCACAGTGAGTTTGTGTTCTAACGTCAAACTGAACCTATACCAAAGTATACAGTGTTCTGGAGGCTTGTGTGCACTCCGAGCTGGTAGGCACTCCCTTAGGCCTGAAGGGCTTCTCTGCTAAAAGTGCCTCAAAACAGTGTTTCAAACTCTGCCAGGCAGAGACCTACAAACAAAAAGGAATGCAGTTGTGCTCCTCGTAAGAGGTGGAATTCACTGGTAAACCCACAGAGTTGCAGCACCTTTCTCTTCGGTGTACGTCACATTCATGAAACTGACCGTTTTCGATTTAAGAGGCTAAGCGGTGAGAGAAGCTGTTTCGCCTTGAAAGCTGCAGTTTAAACCACACAAGCCATCTGCAAAGTGCGTTTGTGTTCCAACGTCAAACGGAACATATCCCAAAGTATACAGAGTACTGGAAGCTTCTGTGCACTAATAGCTGCTAGGCACTCTCTTACGACTGAAAGGCTTCTATGCTAAAAGTGCCTCACAATAGTGTTTCAATCTCTGCCGGGCAGAGACCTACAAACAAAAAGGAATAGAGTTGTGCTCCACATAAGAGGTGGACTTCACTGGTAAACTCACAGTGTTGCAGCACCTTTCTCTGTGGAGTGCTTCACATTCATGAAAGTGACCGCTTTCATTTTAAATGGCTAAGGGGCGAGAGAAGCAGTTTCCCGTGGAAAACTGCCCTTTAAACCGCAGAAGCCCTCTGCAAAGAGCGTTTGTGTTCTAACGTCAAACTGAAACTATCCCCAAGTATACAGAATTCTGGAGGCTTGTGTGCACTCAGAGCTGCTAGGCACTCTCTTAGGCCTGAAGGGCTTCTCTGCTAAAAGTGCCTCACAACAGTGTTTCAATCTCTGCCAGGCGGAGACCTACAAACAAAAAGGAATACAGTTGTCCTCCCCATAAGAGGTGGACATCACGGGTAAACTCACAGAGTTGCAGCACCTTTCTCTGTGGAGCTCGTGACATTCATAAAACTGACCGCTTTCACTTTAAACGGCTAAGCGGCGAGAGAAGCTGTTTCCCAGGGAAAACAGCACTTTAAACCGCAGAAGACCTCTGCAAAGTGCGTTTGTGTTCTAATGTCAAACTGAACCTATCGCCAAGTATACAGAGTTCTGGAGGCTTGTTTACACTCAGAGCTGCTAGGCACTCTCTTAGGCCTGAAGGGCTTCTCCGGTAAAAGTGCCTCACAACAGTTTTTCAATCTCCGCCAGGCAGAGACATACAAACAAAAAGGAATACAGTTGTACTGCACATTAGAGGTGGACTTCACTGGTAAACTCACAGAGTTGCAGCACCTTTCTCTGTGGAGTGCTTCACATTCATGAAACTGACCGCTTTCGCTTTAAATAGCTAAGCAGCGAGAGAAGCTGTTTCCCGGGGAAGACTGCACTTTAAACGGCAGAAGCCCTCGGCAAAGTGCGGTTGTGTTCTAACGTCAAACTGAACCTATCCCCAAGTATACAGAGTTCTGGAGGCTTGTGTGCACTCAGACCTGCTAGGCACTCTCTTACGCTTGAAGGGCTACTCTGCTAAAAGTGCCTCCCAACAGTGTTTCATTCTCTGCCAGGCAGAGACCTACAAACAAAAAGGACTACAGTTGTACTCCCCATAAGAAGTGGACTTCACTGGTAAACTCACAGAGTTGCAGCAACTTTCTCTGTGGAGTAATTCACATTCATGAAAGTGACCGCTTTCGCTTTAAATGGCTAAGCAGCGAGAGAAGCTGTTTCCCGTGGAAAACTGCCCTTTAAACCGCAGAAGCCCTCTGCAAAAGCGTTTGTGTTCTAACGTCAAACTGAACCTACCCCAAGTATACAGAGTTCTGGAGGCTTGTGTGCACTCAGAGTTGCTAGGCACTCTCTAAGGCCTGAAGGGCTTCTCTGCTAAAAGTGCCTCACAACAGTGTTTCAATCTCTGCCAGGCAGAGACCTACAGACAAGAAGGAATACAGTTGTACTCCACATAAGATGATGACTTCACTGTTAAACTCAGAGAGTTGCAGCACCTTCCTCTGTGGAGTACTTCACATTCATGAAACTGAATGCTTTCTCTTTAAACGGGTAAGCGACCAGTGAAACTGTTTCCCAGGAAAACTGCACTTTAAACAGCAGAAGCCCTCTGCAAAGTGCATTTGTGTTCTAACGTCAAACTGAACCTATCCCCAAGTATACAGAGTTCTGGAGGCTTGTGTGCACTCAGAGCTGCTAGGCACTCCCTTAGGCCTGAAGGGCTTCTCTGCTAAAAGTGCCTCACAACAGTGTTTCAATCTCTGCCAGGCAGAGACCTACAAACAAGAAGGAATACAGTTGTACTCCACATAAGATGATTACTTCACTGGTAAACTCAGAGAGTTGCAGCACCTTCCTCTGTGGAGTACTTCACATACATGAAACTGAATGCTTTCTCTTTAAACGGCTAAGCGACCAGTGAAACCGTTTCCCAGGAAAACTGCACTTTAAACAGCAGAAGCCCTCTGCAAAGTGCATTTGTGTTCTAACGTCAAACTGAACCTATCCCCAAGTATACAGTGTTCTGGAGGCTTGTGTGCACTCATAGCTGCTAGGCACTCGCTTTGGACTGAAGGGCTTCTCTGCTAAAAGTGTCCCACAACAGTGTTTCAATCTCTGCCAGACAGAGACATACAAACAAAAAGGAATACAGTTGTGCTCCACATCAGAGGTGGACTTCACCGGTAAACTCACAGAGTTGCAGCATCTTTCTCTGTGGAGTACTTCACATTCATGAAACTGACCGCTTTCGCTTTGAACGGCTAAGCGGCGAGAGAAGCTGTTTCCCAGGGAAAACTGCACTTTAAACCGCAGAAGCGGGCTTCCGAGTGCGTTTGTGTTCTAACGTCAAACAGAAGCTATCTCCAAGTATACCGAGTTCTGGAGGCTTGTGTGCACTCAGAGCTGCTAGGCAGTCTCTTAGTCCTGAAGGGCATCTCTGCTAAAAGTGACTCACAACAGTGTTTCAATCTCTGCCAGGCAGAGACCTACACACAAAAAGGAATACATTTGTACTCCACATAAGAGGTGGACTTCACTGGTAAACTCAGAGAGTTGCAGCACCTTCCTCTGTGGAGTACTTCACATGCATGAAACTGACCGCTTTCGCTTTAAATGGCTAAGCGGCAAGAGAAGCTGTTTCCCGGGGAAAACTGCACTTTAAACCTCAGAAGCCCTCTGCAAAGTAAGTTTGTGTTCTAACCTCAAACTGAACCTATCCCCAAGTATACAGAAATCTGGAGGCTTGTGTGCACTCAGAGCTGCTAGACGCTCTCTTAGGCCTGAAGGGCTTCTCTCCTAAAAGGGCCTCACAACAGTGTTTCAATCTCTGCCAGGCAGAGACGTACAAACAAAAAGGAATACACTTGTCCTCCCCATAAGAGGTGAACATCACTGGCAAACTCACAGAGTTGCAGCACCTTTCTCTGTGGAGTACTTCACATTCATGAAACTGACCGCTTTCGCTTTAAACGGCTAAGCGGTGAGAGAAGCTGTTTCCCAGGGAAAAGTGCACTTTAAACCGCAGAAGCCCTCTGCAATGTGCGTGTGTGTTCTAATGTCCAACTGAAACTATCAATAGGTATACAGAGTTCTGGAGGCTTGTGTGCACTCAGAGCTGCTAGGCACTCTCTTAGGACTGAAGGGCTTCTCTGCTAAAAGGGCCTCACAACAGTGTTTCAATCTCTGCCAGGCAGAGACCTACAAACAAAAAGGAATACAGTTGTACTCCACATAGGAGGTGGACTTCACTGGGAAACTCACAGAGTTGCAGCACTTTTCTCTGTGGAGTACTTCACATTCATGAAACTGTTTGCTTTCGCTTTACATGGCTAACCGGCGAGAGAAGCTGTTTCACAGGGTAAACTGCACTTTAAACCGCAGAAGCCCTCTGCAAAGTCCTTTTGTCTTCTAACGTCAAACTGAACCTATCCCCAAGTGTACAGAGTTCTGGAGGCTTGTGTGCACTCAGAGCTGCTAGGCACTGTCTTAGACCTGAAGGGCTTCTGTGCTCAAAGTTCCTCACAACAGTGTCTCAATCTCTGCCAGGCAGAGACCTACAAACAAAAAGGAGTACAGTTGTACTCCACATAAGAGGTGGACTCCACTGGGAAACTCACAGAGTTGCAGCACCTTTCTCTGTGGAGTACTTCACATTCATGAAACTGTTTGCTTTCACTTTAAATGGCTAACCGGCGAGAGAAGCTGTTTCCCGGGGAAAACTGCACTTTAAACTGCGGAAGCCTGCTGCAAATTGCGTTTGTGTTCTAAGGTCAAACTGAAACTATCCCCAAGTATACAGAGTTCTGGAGGTTTGTGTGCACTCAGAGGTGCTAGGCACTCTCTTAGGTCTGAAGTGCTTCCTTGCTAAAAGTGCCTCACAACAGTGTTGCCATCTCTGCTACGCAGAGACTTACAAACAAAAAGGAATACAGTTGTACTCCACATAAGAGGTGGACTTCACTGGTAAACTCACAGAGTTGCAGCACCTTTCTCTGTGGAGTACTTCACTTTCATGAAACTGACCGCTTTCTCCTTAAACGGCTAAATGACCAGATAAGCTGTTTCCCGGTAAAACTGCACTTTAAACCACAGAATCCTTCTGCAAAATGCGTTTGTGTTCTAACGTCAAACTGAACGTGTCCCCACGTATACAGAGTTCTGGAGGCTTGTGTGCACTCAGAGCTGCTAGGCACTCTCTTAGGCCTGAACGGCTTCTCTGCTAAAAGTGCCTCACAACAGTGTTTCAATCTCTGCCAGGCAGAGACCTGTAAACAAAAAGGAATACAGTTGTGCTCCACATAAGAGGTGGACATCACTGGTAAGCTCACAGAGTTGCAGCACCTTTGTCTGTGGAGTGCTTCACATTCATGTAACTGAATACTTTCGATTTAAACGGCTAAGCGGTGAGAGAAGCTGCTTCCCCCGGAAAGCTGCACTTTAAACTGCAGAAGACATCTGCAAAGTGCCTTTGTGTTCTAATGTCAAACTGAACCTATCCCCAAGTATACAGAATTCTGGAGGCTTGTGTGCACTCAGAGCTGGTAGATACTCTCTTAGTCCTGAAGGGCGACTGTGCTAAAAGTGCGTCACAACAGTGTTTCAATCTCTGCCAGTTCGAGACCAACAAACAAAAAGGAATACCGTTGTGCTCCACAAAAGAGGTGGACTCCACTGGGAAACTCACAGAGTTGCAGCACCTTTTTCTGTGGAGCACTTCACATTCATGAAACTGAAAGGTTTCGCTTTAAACGGCTAAGCGGCGAGAGAAGCTGTTTCCTAGGGAAAACTGCACTTTAAACCGCAAAAGCTCTCCGCAACGTGCTTTTGTGTTCTAACATCAAAATGAACCTATCCCCAATTATACAGAGTTGTAGAGGCTTGAGTGCACTCAGAGCTGCTGGGCACTCTCTTAGGCCTGAAGGGCGTCTCTGCTAAAAGTGCCACACATCAGTGTTTCAATCTCTGCAACGCAGAGACCTATAAACAAAAAGGAATACAGTTATACTCCATATTAGAGGTGGACTTCACTGGTAAACTCACAGAGTTGCAGCACCTTTCTCTGTGGAGTACTTCACATGCATGAAACTGACCGCTTTCGCTTTAAACGGCTAAGCGGCGAGAGAAGCTGTTTCCCGGGGAAAACTGCACTTTAAACGGCTGAAGCCCTCGGCAAAGTGCGTTTGTGTTCTAACGTCAAACCGAACCTCTCCCCACGTATACAGAGTTCTGGAGGCTTGTGTGCACTCAGAGCTGCTAGGCACTCTCTTAGGCCTGAAGGGCGTCTCTGCTAAAAGTGCCACACATCAGTGTTTCAATCTCTGCAACGCAGAGACCTACAAACAAAAAGGAATACAGTTGTACTCCATATTAGAGGTGGACTTCACTGGTAAACTCACAGAGTTGCAGCAGCTTTCTCTGTGGAGTACTTCACATTCATGAAACTGACCGCTTTCTCCTTAAACGGCTAAGCGACCAGATAAGCTGTTTCCCGGTAAAACTGCACTTTAAACCACAGAATCCTTCTGCAAAGTGCGTTTGTGTTCTAACGTCAAACTGAACCTCTCCCCACGTATACAGAGTTCTGGAGGCTTGTGTGCACTCAGAGCTGCTAGGCACTCTCTTAGGCCTGAACGGCTTCTCTGCTAAAAGTGCCTCACAACAGTGTTTCAATCTCTGCAGGCAGAGAGCTACAAACAAAAAGGAATACAGTTGTACTCCACATACGAGGTCGACTTCACTGGTAAACTCAGAGTTGCAGCACCTTTCTCTGTGGAGTGCTTCACATTCATGAAACTGACTGCTTTCGCTTTAAATGGCTAAGCGGCAAGAGAAGCTGTTTCCTGGGGAAAACAGCACTTTAAACCGCAGAAGCCCTCTGCAGAGTGCGTTTGTGTTCTAATGTCAAACTGAACCTATCGCCAAGTATACAGAGTTCTGGAGGCTTGTGTGCACTCAGAGCTGCTAGGCACTCTCTTAGGTGAAGGGCTTCTCTGCTAAAGTGCCTCACAACAGTGTTTCAATCTCTGCCAGGCAGACACCTACAAACAAAAAGGAAAACAGTTGTACTCCACATAAGAGGTGGACTTCACTGGGAAACTCACAGAGTTGCAGCACGTTTCTCTGTGGAGTACTTCACATTCGTGAAACTGACCGCTTTCGCTTTCAATGGGTAAGCAGCGAGAGCAGCTCTTACCCGGGGAAAACTGCACTTTAATCCGCAGAAGCCCTCTGCAAAGTTCATTTCTGTTCTCACATCAAACTGAATCTATACCCAAGTATACAGAGTTCTGGAGGCTTGTGTGCACTTAGACCTGCTAGGCACTCTCTTAGGCCTGAAGGGCTTCTCTGCTAAAAGTGCCTCACAACAGTGTTTCAATCTTTGCCAGGCGGAGACCTATAAACAAAAAGGAAAACAGTTGTACTCCCTACAAGAGGTGGACTTCACTGATAAACTCACAGAGTTGCAGCACCTCTCTCTGTGGAGTACTTCATATTCATGAAAGTGACCGCATTCGCTTGAAAAGGCTAAGCGGCAAGAGAAGCTGTTTTCCGGGGAAAACTAGTGCCTCACAACAGTGTTTCAATCTTTGCCAGGCGGAGACCTATAAACAAAAAGGAAAACAGTTGTACTCCCTACAAGAGGTGGACTTCACTGATAAACTCACAGAGTTGCAGCACCTCTCTCTGTGGAGTACTTCATATTCATGAAAGTGACCGCATTCGCTTGAAAAGGCTAAGCGGCAAGAGAAGCTGTTTTCCGGGGAAAACTGCACTTTAAACTGCAAAAGCCCTCTGCAAAGTGCGTTTGTGTTCTAACATCAAACTGAACGTATCCCCAAGTATACAGAGTTCTAGAGGCTTGTGTGCACTCAGAGCTGCTAGGCACGCCCTTAGGCCTGAAGGGCTTCTCGGCTAAAAGGGCCTCACAACAGTGTTTCAATCTCTGCTAGGCAGAGACCTACAAACAAAAAGGACTACAGTTGTGCTCACCCTAAGAAGTGGACTTCACTGGTAAACTCAGAGAGTTGCAGCACGTTTCTCTGTGGAGTACTTCATATTCATGAAAGTGACCGCATTCGCTTGAAACGGCTAAGCGGCAAGAGAAGCTGCTTTCCGGGGAAAACTGCACTTTAAACTGCAAAAGCCCTCTGCAAAGGGCGTTTGTGTTCTAACGTCAAACTGAACCTATCGCCAAGTACACAGAGTTCTGGAGGTTTGTGTGCACTCAGAGCTGCGAGGCACGCCCTTAGGCCTGAAGGGCTTCTCGGCTAAAAGGGCCTCACAACAGTGTTTCAATCTCTGCTAGGCAGAGACCTACAAACAAAAAGGACTACAGTTGTACTCCCCATAAGAGGTGGACTTCACTGGGAAACTCACAGAGTTGCAGCACCTTTCTCCATGGAGTACTTCACATTCATGAAACTGACCGCATTCGCTTTTAACGGCTAAGCGGCGAGAGAAGCTGTTTCCCAGGGAAAACTGCACTTTAAACCGCAGAAAACCTCTGCAAAGTGCGTTTATGTTCTAATGTCAAACTGAACCTATCGCCAAGTACACAGAGTTCTGGAGGCTTGTTTACACTCAGAGTTGCTAGGCACTCTCTTAGGCCTGAAGGGCTTCACCGGTAAAAGTGCCTCACAACAGTTTTTCAATCTCCGCCACGCAGAGTCATACAAACAAAAAGGAATACAGTTGTACTGCACATTAGAGGTGGACTTCACTGGTAAACTCAGAGAGTTGCAGCACGTTTCTCTGTGGAGTACTTCACATTCATGAAACTGACCCCTTTCACTTTAAACGGCTAAGCGGCGAGAGAAGCTGTTTCCCGGGGAAAACTGCACTTTAAACTGCAGAAGGCCTCTGCAAAATTCGTTTCTGCTCTAACATCAAACTGAATCTATACCCAAGTATACAGTGTTTTGGAGGCTTGTGTGCACTCAGACCTGCTAGGCACTCTCTTAGGCCTGAAGGGCTTCAATGCTAAAAGTGCCTCACAACAGTTTTTCAATCTCCGCCAGGCAGAGACCTACAAACAAAAAGGAATACAGTTGTACTCCACATTAGAGGTGGACTTCACTGGTAAACTCACAGAGTTGCAGCACCTTTTTCTGTGGAGCACTTCACAAGTAGGGCTTCTCTGCTAAAAGTGCCTCACAACAGTGTTTCAATCTCTGCCAGGCAGACACCTACAAACAAAAAGGAATACAGTTGTACTCCACATTAGAGGTGGACTTCACTGGTAAACTCACAGAGTTGCAGCACCTTTTTCTGTGGAGCACTTCACAATCTCGAAATTGACCAATTTCGCTTTAAATGGCTAAGCGGAGAGAGAAGCTGTTTCCCGGGGAAAACCACACTTCAAACCGCAGAAGCCCTCTGCAGAGTTCGTTTCTTTTCTAAGGTCAAACTGAACCTATCCCCTAGTATACAGAGTTCTAGAGGCTTGTGTGCACTTAGAGCTGCTAGGCACTCTCTTAGTCCTGAAGGGCGACTGTGCTAAAAGTGCGTCACAACAGTGTTTCAATCTCTGCCAGGTCGAGACCAACAAACAAAAAGGAATGCAGTTGTGCTCCACAAAAGAGGTGAACTTCACCGGTAAACTCACAGAGTTGCAGCACCTTTTTCTGTGGAGCACTTCACATTCATGAAACTGAAAGGTTTCGCTTTAAACGGCTAAGCGGCGAGAGAAGCTGTTTCCTAGGGAAAACTGCACTTTAAACCGCAAAAGCTCTCCGCAACGTGCTTTTGTGTTCTAACATCAAAATGAACCTATCCCCAATTATACAGAGTTGTAGAGGCTTGAGTGCACTCAGAGCTGCTGGGCACTCTCTTAGGCCTGAAGGGCTTCTCTGCTAAAATGCCACACATCAGTGTTTCAATCTCTGCAAGGCAGAGACCTACAAACAAAAAGGAATACAGTTATACTCCACATTAGAGGTGGACTTCACTGGTAAACTCACAGAGTTGCAGCACCTTTCTCTGTGGAGTGCTTCACATTCATGAAACTGACCGCTTTCGCTTTAAATGGCTAAGCGGAGAGAGAAGCTGTTTCCCGGGGAAAACTGCACTTTAAACCGCAGAAGCCCTCGGAAAAGTGCGTTTGTGTTCTAACGTCACACTGAACCTCTCCCCACGTATACAGAGTTCTGGAGGCGTGTGTGCACTCAGAGCTGCTAGGCACTCTCTCAGGGCTGAAGGGCTTCTCCGGTAAAAGTGCCTCACAAACGTGTTTCAATCTCTGCCATGCAGAGACCTACAAACAAAAAGGAATACAGTTATACTCCACATTAGAGGTGGACTTCACTGGTAAACTCACAGAGTTGCAGCACCTTTCTCTGTGGAGTACTTCACATTCATGAAACTGACCGCTTTCTCCTTAAACAGCTAAGCGACCAGATAAGGTGTTTCCCAGTAAAACTGCACTTCAAACCACAGAATCCTTCTGCAAAGTGCGTTTGTGTTCTAACGTCAAACTGAACCTCTCCCCACGTATACAGAGTTCTGGAGGCTTGTGTGCACTCAGAGCTGCTAGGCACTCTCTCAGGCCTGAAGGGCTTCTCCGGTAAAAGTGCCTCACAACAGTGTTTCAATCTCTGCCAGGCGGAGACCTACAAACAAGAAGGAATACAGTTGTGCTTCACATAAGATGTTGACTTCACTGGTAAACTCAGAGAGTTGCAGCACCTTTCTCTGTGAAGTAATTCACATTCATGAAACTGGCGGCATTCGCTTTAAACGGCTAAGCGTCCAGAGAAGCTGTTTCCCGGGAAAACTCCACTTTAAACCGCAGAAGCCCTCTGCAAAGTGCGTTTGTGTTCTAACGTCGAACTGAACCTATCCCCAAGTATACAGAGTTCTGGAGGCTTGTGTGCACTCAGAGCTGCTAGGCACTCCCTTAGGCCTGAAGGGCTTCTCTGCTAAAAGGGCCTCACAACAGTGTTTCAATCTCTGCCAGGCAGAGACCTACAAACAAAAAGGACTACAGTTGTACTCCCCATAAGAAGTGGACTTCACTGGTAAACTCACAGAGTTGCAGCACCTTTCTCTGTGGAGTACTTCACATTCATGAAACTGACCGCTTTCGCTTTAAACGGCTAAGCCTCTAGAGAAGCTGTTTCCCGGGGAAAACTGCACTTTAAATGACAAAAGCCCTCTGCAAAGTGCGTTTGTCTTCTAACATCAAACTGAACCTATCCCCAAGTATACAGAGTTCTGGAGGCTTGTGTGCACTCAGAGCTGCTAGGCACTCTCTTAGGACTGAAGGGTTTCTCTCCTAAAAGTGCCTCACAACACTGTTTCATTCTCTGCCAGGCACACACCTATAAACAAAAAGGAATACAGTTGTGCTCCACATAAGAGGTGGACATCACTGGTAAGCTCTCAGAGATGCAGCACCTTTCTCTGTGGACTGCTTCACATTCATGAAAGTGACCGCTTTCGTACTAAACAGCTAAGCGGCGAGAGATGCAGTTTTCTGGGGAAAACTGCACTTTAAACTGCAGAAGCCCTCTGCATGTGCTTTGTGCTCTAATGTGAAACTGGACCTATCCGCAAGTATACAGAGTTCTGGAGGCTTGTGTGCAATCAGAGATTCTAGGCACTCTCTTAGGCCTGAAGGGCTTCTCTGCTAAAAGTGCCTCACAACATTGTTTCAATCTCTGCCAGGCAGAGACCTACAAAGAAGAAGGAATACAGTTTTAGTCTACATAAGAGGTGGACTTCACTGGTAAACTCAAAGTGTTGCAGCACGTTTCTCTGTGGAGTACTTCACATTCATGAAACTGACTGCTTTCACTTTAAAAGGCAAAGCAGTGAGGGAAGCTGTTTCCCGGGGAATACTGCACTTTAAACCACAGAAGCCGGCTGCAAAGTGCGTTTGTGTTCTAACGTCAAACTGAACCTATCCCCAAGTACACAGAGTTCTGGAGGCTTGTGCGCACTCAGAGATGCTAGACACTCTCTTAGGCCTGAAGGGCTTCTCTGGTAAAAGTGCCTCACAACAGTGTTTCAATCTCTGCCAGGCAGAGACCTACAAACAAGAAGGAATACAGTTGTGCTCCACATAAGATGCTGACTTCAGTTTTAAACTCAGAGAGTTGCAGCACCTTCCTCTGTGAAGTAATTCCCATTCATGAAACTGACCGCTTTCGATTTAAACGGCTAAGCGACCAGAGAAGCTGTTTCCCGGGAAAACTGCACTTTAAACCGCAGAAGCCCTCAGTAAAGTGCGTTTGTGTTCTAACGTCAAACTGAACCTATCCCCAAGTATACAGATTTCTGGAGGCTTGTGTGCACTCAGAGCTGCTAGGCACTTTCTTAGGCCTGAAGGGCTTCTCTGCTAAAAGTGCCTCACAACACTGTTTCAATCTCTGCCAGGCGCAGACCTATAAACAAAAAGGAACACAGTTGTGCTCCATATAAGAGGTGGACATCACTGGTAAGCTCTCAGAGATGCAGCACTTTTCTCTGTGGAGCACTTAACATTCATGAAACTGACACCTTTCGCTTTAAATGGCTAAGCGGTGAGAGAAGCTGTTTCCCGGGGAAAACTGCACTTTAAACCGCAAAAGACCTCTCCAAAGTGCGTTTCTGTTCCAACATCGAACTGAACCTATCCCCAAGTATACAGAGTTCTGGAGGCTTGTGTGCACTCAGAGATGCTAGACACTCTCTTCGGCCTGAACGGCTTCTCTGCTAAAAGTGCCTCACAACAGTGTTTCAATCTCTGCGAGGCAGAGACCTACAAACAAAAAGCAATACACTTGTCCTCCTCATAATAGGTGGACATCAGTGGTAAACTCACAGAGTTGCAGCACCTTCCACTGTGGAGTAATTCACATTCATGAAATTGGCTGCTTTCGCTTTAAACGGCTAAGCCTCAAGAGAAGCTGTTTCCCGGGGAAAACTGCACTTTAAACGGCAAAAGCCCTCTGCAAAGTGCGTTTGTCTTCTAACATCAAACTGAACCTATCCCCAAGTATACAGAGTTCTGGAGGCTTGTGTGCACTGAGAGATGCTAGGCACTCTCTTAGGCCTGAAGGGCTTCTCTGCTAAAAGTGCCTCACAACTGTGTTTCAATCTCTGCCAGGCAGAGACCTACAAACAAAAACAAATACAGTTGTGCTCCACATAAGAGGCTGACTTCACTGGTAAACTCACAGAGGTGCAGCACATTTCTCTGTGGAGTGCTTCACATTCGTGAAAGTGACCGCTTTCGTAATAAACGGCTAAGCGGCGAGAGAAGCAGTTTTCAGGGGAAAACTGCACTTTCAACCGCAGAAGCCCTCTGCAAAGTGCTTTGTGCTGTAATGTCAAACTGGACATATCCCCAAGTATACAGAGTAGTGGAGGCTTGTGTGCACTCAGAGATTCTAGGCACTCTCTTAGGCCTGAAGGGCTTCTCTGCTAAAAGTACCTCACAACAGTGTTTAAATATCTGCCAAGCAGAGACTTACAAACAAGAAGGAATACAGTTTTAGTCTACATAAGAGGTGGACTTCACTGGTAAACTCAAAGAGTTGCAGCACCTTTCTCTTTGGAGTGCTTCACATTCATGAAAGTGACCGCTTTTGTTTTAAACGGCTACGTCGTGAGAGAAGCAGTTTCCCGGGGAAAACTGCACTTTAAACCGCAGAAGCCCTCGGCAAAGTGCATTTGTGTTCTAACGTCAAACTGAAACTATCCCCAAGTATACAGAGTTCTGGAGGATTGTGTGCACTCAGAGATGCTACGCACTCTCTTAGACCTGAAGGGCTTCTCTGCTAAAAGTGGCTCACAACAGTGTCTCAATCTCTGCCAGGCAGAGACCTGCAAACAAAATGGAATACAGCTGTCCTCCACATAAGATGTTGACTTCACTGGTAAACTCACAGATTTGCAGCACCTTTCTCTATGGAGTACTTCACATTCATGAAACCTACCACTTTCACTTTAAACTGCTAAGCGGCGAGAGGAGCTGTTTCCCAGTGAAAACTGCACTTTAAACCGCAGAAGCCCTGTGCAAAGTGCATTTTTCTTCTAACATCAAACTGAACCTATCCCCAAGTATACAGAGTTCGGGATGCTTGTGTGCACTCAGAGCTGCTAGGCACTCTCTTACGGCTGAAGGGCTTCTGTGCTAAAAGTGCCTCACAACCGTGGCTGAACCTCTGCCAGGTAGAGACCCACAAACAAAAAGGAATACACTTGTACTCCACATAAGGTGTTGACTTCACTGGTAAATTCACAGAGTTGCAGCACCTTTCTCTATGGAGTACTTCACATTCATGAAACTGACTGCTTTCGCTTTAAAAGGCTAAGCAGCAAGAGAAGCTGTTTCCTGGGGAATACAGCATTTTAAACCGCAGAAGTCCGCTGCAAAGTGCGTTTGTGTTCTAACGTCAAACTGAACCTATCCCCAACTATACAGACTTCTGGAGGCTTGTGTGCACTCAGAGCTGCTAGACACTCTCTTAGGCCTGAAGGGCTTCTCTGCTGAAAGTGCCTCACAACAGTGTTTCAATCTCTGCCAGGCAGAGACCTACAAACAAAAAGGAATACAGTTGTACTTCGCATAAGAGGTGGACTTCACTGGTAAACTCATAGAGGTGCAGCACCATTCTCTGTGGAGTGCTTCACATTCATGAAACTGACTGCTTTCACTATAAACGGCTAAGCAGCGAGAGAAGCTGTTTCCCAGGGAAAACTGCACTTGAAACCGCAGAAGCCACAGGGAAAACTGCCCTTTAATCCTCAGAAGCCCTCTGCAAAGTGTGTTTGTGTTCTAACGTCGAACTGAACCTATCCCCAAGTATACAGAGTTCTGGAGGCTTGTGTGCACTCAGAGCTGCTAGACACTCTCTTCGGCCTGAACGGCTTCTCTGCTAAAAGTGCCTCAAAACAGTGTTTCAATCTCTGCCAGGCAGAGACCTACAAACAAAAAGGAATACAGTTGTCCTCCCCATAAGAGGTGGACATCACTGGTAAACTCACAGAGTTGCAGCACCTTTCTCTGTGGAGTACTTCACATTCATGAAACTGACCGCTTTCATTTTAAATGGCTAAGTGGCGAGAGAAGCTATTTCTTAGGGAAAACTGCACTGTAAAACCCAGAAGCCCTCTGGAAAGTGCGTTTGTGTACTAACGTCAAACTGAACCTATCCCCAAGTATATACAGAGTTCTGGAGGCTTGTGTGCACTCAGAGCTGCTTTGCACTTTCTTAGGTCTGAAGGGGTTCTCTGCTAAAAGTGCCTCACAACAGTGTTTCAATCTCTGCCAAGCAGAGACCTACAAACAAAAAGAAATATCGTTGTACTCCATATAAGGTGGGGACTTCACTGGTAAACTCACAGCATTGCAGTACCTTTCTCTGTGGAGTACTTAATATTCTGAAAACGAACCGCTTTTGTTTCAAAGGGCTAAGCGGTGAAAGATTCCGTTTCATGGGAAAACTGTAGTTTAAACCACAGAAGCACTCTGCAATGTGTGTTTGTGTTCTAACTTCCAACTGAACCTATCCCCAAGTACACAGAGTGCTGGAGGCTTGTGTGAACTCAGACCTGCTAGGCACTCCCTTAGGGTTTAAGGCCTTTTCTGGCACAAGTGCCTCACAACAGTGTTTCAATCTCTGCCAGGCAGAGACCTAGAGTCAAAAAGGAATACAGTTGTACTCCATATAAGATGTGGACTTCACTGGTAAACTCACAGAGCAGCACCTTTCTATGGAGTACTCCACATTCATGAAACTGACCGCTTTCGCTTTAAAGGCTAAGCGGCGAAGAAGCTGTTTCCTTGGGAAAACTGCAGTTTAAACTGCAGAAGCCCTCTGCCGAGTGCGCTTGTGTTCCATCGTCTAACTGAACCTATAACCAAGTATACAGAGCTCTGGAAGCTTGTGTGCACTCAGAGCTGC
>NW_022901021.1:15224-24974 GCF_012274545.1 Fukomys damarensis | reverse complement strand
GGTGCTGCAACTCTGTGAGTTTACCAGTGAAGTCCACTTCTTATGGGGAGTACAACTGTATTGTTTTTGTTTGTAGGTCTCTGCCTGGCAGAGATTGAAACAGTGATGTGAGGCACTTTTAGCAGAGAAGCCCTTCAGGCCTAAGAGAGGGCCTAGCAGCTCTGAGTGCACACAAGCCTCCAGAACACTGTATACTTGGGGAGAGGTTCAGTTTGACGTTAGAACACAAACGCACTTTGCCGAGGGATTCTGCGCTTTAAAGTGCAGTTTTCCCTGGGAAACAGCTTCTCTCTCTGCTTAGCCATTTAAGGTGAAAGCGGTCAGTTTCATGAATGTGAAGTACTCCACAGAGAAAGGTGCTGCAACTCTGTGAGTTTACCAGTGAAGTCCACTTGTTATGGGGAGTACAACTATAGTCCTTTTTGTTTGTAGGTCTCTGCCTGGCAGAGATTGAAACACTGTTGTGAGGCACTTTTAGCAGAGAAGCCCTTCAGGCTTAAGAGAGGGCCTAGCAGCTCTGAGTGCACACAATCCTCCAGAACTCTGTATACTTGGAGATAGGCTCAGTTTCACGTTAGCACACAAACGCACTTTGCAGAGGGCTTCTGCGGTTTAAGGTGCGGTTTTCCTCGGGAAATAGCTTCTATCGCCGCTTAGCCTTTTAAAGCGAAAGCGGTCAGTTTCATGAATGTGAAGTACTCCACAGAGAAAGGTGCTGCAACTCTGTGAGTTTACCAGTAAGTCCACTTCTTATGGGGAGTACAAGTGTAGGCCTTTTTGTTTGTAGGTCTCTGCCTGGCAGAGATTGAAACACTGTTGTGAGGCACTTTTAGCAGAGAAGCCCTTCAGGCCTAAGGGAGTGCCTAGCAGCTCTGAGTGCACACAAGCCTCCAGAAGTCTGTATACTTGGCGATAGGTACAGTTTGACGTTAGAACACAAACGCACTTTGAAGAGGGTTTCTTCTGTTTGAAGTGCAGTTTTCCCCGGGCAAGGGCTTCTCTCGCCGCTTAGCCGTTCAAAGCGAAAGCGGTCAGTTTCCGGAATGTGAAGTACTCTACAGAGAAAGGTGCTGCAACTCTGTGAGTTTACCAGTGAGGTCCACATCTTATGTGGAGTAGAACTGTATTCCTTTTTGTTTGTCTGTCTCTGCCTGGCACAGATTTAAACACTGTTGTAAGGCACTTTTAGCAGAGAATCCCTTCAGGCTTAACAGAGGGCCTAGCAGCTCTGAGTGCACACAAGCCTCCAGAAGTCTGTATACTTGGGGAAAGGATCAGTTTCACGTTAGAACACAAACGTACTTTGCAGAGGGCTTCTGCAGTTTAAAGTGCAGTTTTCCCCTGGAAACAGCTTCTCTAACCACTTAGCCGTTTAAAGCGAAAGCGGTCAGTTTCAGGAATGTGATGTGCTCCACAGAGAAAGGTGCTGCAACTCTGTGAGTTTACCAGCGAAGTCCGCATCTTATGTGGAGTACAACTGCATTCCTTTTTGTTTCAAGGTCTCTGCCTGGCAGAGATTGAAACACTGTTGTGAGGCACTTTTAGCAGAGAAGCCCTTCAGGCTTAAGAGAGCGCTTAGCAGCTATGAGTGCACACAAGGCTCCACAACTTTGCGTACTTGGGGATAGGTTCAGTTTCACGTTAGAAAACAAACGCACTTTGAAGAGGGTTTCTTCTGTTTGAAGTGCAGTTTTCCCCTGGAAACAGCTTCTCTAACCACTTAGCCGTTTAAAGCAAAAGCGGTCAGTTTCATGAATGTGAAGTACTCCACAGAGAAAGGTGTTGCAACTCTGTGAGTTTACCAGTGAAGACCACATCTTATGTGGAGTACAACTGTATTCCTTTTTGTTTGTATGTCTCTGCCTGTCACAGATTGAAACACAGTTGTGAGGCACTTTTAGCAGAGAAGACCTTCAGGCTTAAGAGAGGGCCTAGCAGCTCTGAGTGCACACAAGCCTCCAGAACTCTGTATACTTGGTAATGGGCTCAGTTTCCCGTTAGCACACAAACGCACTTTGCAGAGGGCTTATGCGGTTTAAGGTGCAGTTTTCCTTGGGAAATAGCTTCTCTCGCCGCTTAGCCATTTAAAGAGAAAGCGGTCAGTTTTAGTAATGTGAAGTACTCCACAGAGAAAGGTGCTGCAACTCTGTGACTTTACCAGTGAAGTCCACTTGTTATGGGGAGTACAACTATAGTCCTTTTTATTTGTAGGTCTCTGCCTGGCAGAGATTGAAACACTGTTGTGAGGCACTCTTAGCAGAGAAGCCCTTCAGGCCTAAGAGAGTGCCTAGCAGCTCTGAGTGCACACATGCCTCCAGAACTCTGTATGCTTGGGGAGAGGTTCAGTTTGACGTTAGAAGACAAACGCACTTTGCCGAGGGCTTCTGCCATTTAAAGTGCAGTTTTCCCCGGGAAACAGCTTCTCTCGCCGCTTAGCCGTTTAAAGCGAAAGCGGTCAGTTTCATGAATGTGAAGTACTCCACAGAGAAAGGTGCTGCAACTCTGTGAGTTTACCAGCGAAGTCCGCATCTTATGGGGAGTACAACTGCATTCCTTTTTGTTTGTAGGTCTCTGACTGGCAGAGATTGAAACACTGTTGTGAGGCACTCTTCGGAGAGAAGACCTTCAGTCCTAAGGGAGGGCCTTGCACCTCTGAGTGCACACAAGCGTCCAGAACTCTGTATGCTTGGGGAGAGGTTCAGATTGACGTTAGAACACAAACACACTTTGCCGAGGGCTTCTGCGGTTTAAAGTGCAGTTTTCCCAGGGAAACAGCTTCTCTTGCCGCTTGGCCGTTTAAAGCGAAAGCGGTCAGTTTCATGAATGTGAAGTACTCCACAGAGAAAGGTGCTGCAACTCTGTGAGTTTACCAGTGAAGTCCACTTCTTATGGGTGGTAGAACTGTAGTCCTTTTTGTTTGTAGGTCTCTGCCTGGCAGAGATTGAAACACTGTTGTGAGGTACTTTTAGCAGAGAAGCCCTTCAGGCCTAAGGGAGTGCCTCACAGCTCTTAGTGCACACAAGCCTCCTGAACTCTGTATACTTGGGGAGAGGTTCAGTTTGACGTTAGAAGACAAACGCACTTTCCCGAGGGGTTCTGCGCTTTAAAGTGCAGTTTTCCCTGGGAAACAGCTTCTCTCTCCGCTTAGCCATTTAAAGCGAAAGCGGTCAGTTTCATGAATGTGAAGTACTCCACAGAGAAAGGTGTTGCAACTCTTTGAGTTTACCAGTGAAGTCCACTTCTTATGGGGAGTACAACTGTTGTCCTTTTGTTTGTAGGTCTCTTCCTGGCAGAGATTGAAACACTGTTGTGAGGCACTTTTAGCAGAGAAGCCCTTCAGGCCAAAGGGAGTGCCTAGCAGCTCTGAGTGCACACAAGCCTCCAGAACTCTGTATACTTGGGGAGAGGTTCAGTTTGACGTTAGAACACAAATGCACTTTGCCAAGGGCTTCTGCGGTTTAAAGTGCAGTTTTCCACAGGAAACAGCTTCTCTGGCTGCTTAGCCATTTAAAGCGAAAGTGGTCAGTTTCAGGAATGTGAAGTTCTCCACAGAGAAAGGTGCTGCAACTTTGTGAGTTTACCAGAGAAGTCCACATCTAATGCTTAGTACAACTGTATTCCTTTTTGTTTGTAGGTCCCTGCCTGACAGAGATTGAAACACTGTTGTGAGGCCCTTTTAGCAGAGAAGCCCTTCAGGCGTAAAGGAGGGCGTAGCAGCTCTGTGTGCACACAAGCCTCCAGAACTCTGTATACTTGGGGATAGGTTCAGTTTCACATTAGAACACAAACGCACTTTCAAACGGCTTCTGCGGTTTATAGTGCAGTTTTCCCCGGGAAACAGCTTCTCTCGCCGCTTACCCGTATAAAGCGAAAGTGGTCAGTTTCATGAATGTGAAGTACTCCACAGAGAAAGGTGCTGCAACTCTGTGAGTTTCCCAGTGAAGTCCACTTCTTACGGGGAGTACAACTGTAGTCCTTTTTGTTTGTAGGTCTCTGCCTGGCAGAGATTGAAACACTGTTGTGAGTCACTTTTAGCAGAGAAGCCCTTCAGGCCTAAGGGAGTGCCTAGCAGCTCTGAGTGCACACAGGCCTCCAGAACTCTGTATACTTGGGGATAGGTTCAGTTTGGGGTTAGAACGCAAACGCACTTTGCAGAGGCCTTCTGCAATTTGAAGTGCAGTTTTCCCCGGGAAACAGCTTCTCTTGCCGTTTAGCCGTTTAAAGCGAACGCGGTCAGTTTCAGGAATGTGAAGTACGCCACAGAGAAAGGTGCTGCAACTCTGTGAGTTTAGGAGTGAAGTCCACATCTTATGTGGAGTAGACCTGTATTCTTTTTGTTTGTCGGTCTCTGCCTGGCAGAGATTGAAGCACTGTTGTGAGGCACTTTTAGCAGAGAAGCCCTTCAGGCTTAAGAGAGCGCTTAGCAGCTCTGAGTGCACCCAAGCCTCCGCAATTCTGTGTATTTGGGGATTGGTTCAGTTTCACGTTAGAACACAAACGCACTTTGCCGAGGGCTTCTGCGCTTTAATGTGCAGTTTTCCCCGGGAAACAGCGTCTCTCACCGCTTAGCCGTTTAAAGCGAAAGCGGTCAGTTTCAGGAATGTGAAGTACTCCACAGAGAAAGGTGCTGCAACTCTGTGAGTTCACCAGTGAAGTCCGCATCTTATGTGGAGTACAACTGCATTCCTTTTTGTTTCTAGGTCTCTGCCGGGCAGAGATTGAAACACTGTTTTGAGGCACTTTTAGCAGAGAAGCCCTTCAAGCTTAAGAGAGCGCTTAACAGCTCTGAGTGCACACAAGCCTCCACAACTCTGTGTGCTTGGGGATAGGTTCAGTTTCACGTTAGAAAACAAAGGCACTTTGCAGAGGGCTTCTGCTGTTTCAGGTGCAGTTTTCCCCGGGAGACAGCTTCTCTCGCCGCTTAGCTGTTTAAAGCGAAAGCGGTCAGTTTCAGGAATGTGAAGTACTCCACAGAGAAAGGTGCTGCAACTCTGTGAGTTTACCACTGAAGTCCACTTCTTATGTGGAGTACAACTGTATTCCTTTTTGTTTCTAGGTCTCTGCCTGACAGAGATTCAAACACTGTTGTGAGGCACTTTTAGCAGAGAAGCCCTTCAGGCCTAAGGGAGGGCCTAGCAGCTCTGAGTGCACACAGGACTCCAGAACTCTGTATACTTGGGGAGAGGTTCAGATTGACGTTAGAACACAAACGCACTTTTCCGAGGGCTTCTCCGGTTTAAAGTGCAGTTTGCCCAAGGAAACAGCTTCTCTCGCAGCTTGGCCGTTTAAAGCGAAAGCGGTCAGAGAGGTTCAGTTTGACGTTAGAACACAAACGCACTTTGCAAACAGCTTCTGTATACTTTGGCATAGGTTCAGTTTCACATTAGAGCACAAACGCACTTTGCAAATGGCTTCTGCAGTTTAAAGTGGTAGGGCCTAGAAGCTCTGAGTGCATATAAGCCTCCAGAACTCTGTATAGTTGGGGATAGTTTCAGTTTGACGTTTGAACACAAACGCACTTTGCAGAGGGCTTCTGCGGTTTGAAGTGCAGTTTTCCCCGGGAAGCAGCTTCTCTCGCCACTTAGCCATTTAACGCAAAAGCGGTCAGTTTCAGGAATGTGAAGTACTCCACAGAGAAAGGTGCTGCAACTCTGTGAGTTTACCAGTGAAGTCCACATCTAATGCTTAGTAAAACTGTATTCCTTTTTGTTTGTAGGGCCTTGCCTGACAGAGATTGAAACACTGTTGTGAGGCACTTTTAGCAGAGAAGCCCTTCAGGCCTAAGGGAGGGCGTAGCAGCTCTGAGTGCACACAAGCCTCCAGAACTCTGTATACTTGGGGATAGGTTCAGTTTCACCTTAGTACACAAACGCACTTTGCAAACAGCTTCTGCGGTTTAAAGTGCAGTTTTCCCCGGGAAAACAGCTTCTCTCGCCACTTAGCCATTTAAAGTGAAAGCGGTCAGTTTCAGGAATATGAAGTACTCCACTGAGAAATGTGCTGCAACTCTGTGAGTTTACCAGTGAAGTCCACATCTTATGTGGAGTACAACGGCATTCCAACTTGTTTGTAGGTCTCTGCCTGACAGATTCTAACACTGTTGTGAGGCACCTTTAGCAGAGAAACCCTTCAGCACTAAGGGAGGGCCTGTTAGCTCTGAGTGCACACAAGCCTCCAGAAATCGGTATACTTGGGGAAAGCTTCATTTTCACGTTAGAACACAAATGCACTTTGCAGAGGGCTTCTGCGGTTTGAAGTGCAGTTTTCCCCGGAAACAGCTTCTCTCGCCGCTAAGCCGTTTAAAGCGAAAGCGGTCAGTTTCAGGAATGTGAAGTACTCCACAGAGAAAGGTGCTGCAACTCTGTGAGTTTACCAGTGAAGTCCACATCTTATGTGGAGTACAACTGTATTCCTTTTGTTTGTAGGTCTCTGCCTGACGGAGATTGAAACACTGTTGTGAGGCACTTTTAGCAGCGAAGCCCTTCAGGCTTAAGAGAGCGCTTAGCAGCTCTGAGTGCACCCAAGCCTCCACAACTCTGTGTATTTGGGGATACTTTCAGTTTGACGTTAGAACACAAACGCACTTTGCCGAGGGCTTCTGCGGTTTAAAGTGCAGTTTTCCCCGGAAATAGCTTCTCTCGCTGCTCAGCCATTTAAAGCGAAAGTGGTCAGTTTCAGGAATGTGAAGTAATCCACAGATAAAGGTGCTGCAACTCTGTGTGTTTACCAGTGAAGTCCACTTCTTATGGGCGGTACAACTGTAGTCCTTTTTGTTTGTAGGTCTCTGCCTGGCAGAGATTGAAACACTGTTGTGAGGCACTTTTAGCAGAGAAGCCCTTCAGGCCTAAGGGAGTGCCTAGCAGCTCTGAGTGCACACAAGCCTCCAGATCTCTGTATACTTGGAGAGAGGTTCCGTTTGACGTTAGAAGACACATGGATTTTGCCGAGGGCTTCTGCGCTTTAAAGTGCAGTTTTCCCCGGAAATAGCTTCTCTCGCTGCTCAGCCATTTAAAGCGAAAGTGGTCAGTTTCAGGAATGTGAAGTAATCCACAGATAAAGGTGCTGCAACTCTGTGTGTTTACCAGTGAAGTCCACTTCTTATGTGGAGTACAACTGTATTCCTTTTTGTTTCTAGGTCTCTACCTGGCAGAGATAGAAACACTGTTGTGAGGCACTTTTAGCAGAGAAGCCCTTCAGGCTTAAGAGAGCGCTTAGCAGCTCTGAGTGCACCCAAGCCTCCACAACTCTGTGTATTTGGGGATAGGTTCAGTTTTACGTTAGAAAACAAACGCACTTTGCAGAGGGCTTCTGCACATTAATGTGCAGTTTTCCCCGGGAAACAGCTTCTCTCACCGCTAAGCCGTTTAAAAGAAAGCGCTCAGTTTCATGAATGTGAAGTACTCCACAGAGAACGGTGCTGCAACTCTGTGAGTTTACCAGTGAAGTCCACATCTTATTTGGAGTAGAAATGCATTCCTTTTTATTTGTAGGTCTCTGCCTGGCAGAGATTGAAACACTGTTGTGAGGCACTTTTAGCAGAGAAGCTCTTCAGTCTTAAGAGAGGGCGTAGCAGCTCTGAGTGCACACAAGCCTCCAGAACTCTGTATACTTGGGGATAGGTTCATTTCGACGTTAGAACACAAACGCACATTGCAGAGGCCTTCTGCGGTTTGAAGTGCAGTTTTCCCCGCGAAAGAGCTTCTCTCGCCGCTCAGCCGTTTAAAGCGAAAGCGGTCAGTTTCATGAATGTGAAATTCTCCACAGGGAAAGGTGCTGCAACTCTGTGAGTTTACCAGTGAAGTCCACATCTTCTGTGGAGTACAACCGTATTCCTTTTTGTTTGTAGCTCTCTGCATGGCAGAGATTGAAACACTGTTGTGAGGCACTTTTAGCAGAGAAGCCCTTCAGGCCTAAGGGAGGGCCTAGCAGCTCTGAGTGCACACAAGCCTCCAGCAGTCTGTATACTTGGGGATGGGTTCAGTTTCAAGTTGGAAAACAAACGCACTTTGCAGAGGGCTTCTGCTGTTATGGTTCAGTTTTCCCCAGGAAACAGCTTCTCTCGCCGCTTAGCTGTTTAAAGCGAAAGCGGTCACTTTCAGGAATGTGAAGTACTCCACAGAGGAAGGTATTGCAACTCTGTGAGTTTTCCAGTGCAGTCCATATCTTATGTGGAGTAGAACTGTATTCCTTTTTGTTTGTCGGTCTCCGCCTGGTAGAGATTGAAACACTGTTGTGAGGCACTTTTAGCAGAGAAGCCCTTCAGGCCTAAGGGAGGGCGTAGGAGCTCTGAGTGCACACAAGCCTCCAGAACTCTGCGTACTTGGGGATAGGTTCAGTTTGACGTCAGAACACAAACGCACTTTGCAGTGGGCTTCTGCCGTTTAAAGTGCAGTTTTCCCCGGGAAACAGCTTCTCTCGCCGCTTACCCATTTAAAGCGAAAGCGGTCAGTTTCAGGAATGTGAAGTACTCCACACAGAAAGGTACTGCAACACTGTGAGTTTACCATTGTAGTCCACATCTTATGTGGAGTAGAATTGCATTCCTTTTTGTTTGTAGGTCTCTGCCTAGCAGAGATTGAAACACTGATGTGACGCAGTTTTAGCAGAGAAGCCCTTCAGGCTTAAGAGAGTGCCTAGCAGCTCTGTGTGCACACAAGCCTCCAGAACTCTGCATACTTGGGGAGAGGTTCAGTTTGACGTTAGAAAACAAACGCACTTTGCCGAGGGCTTCTGCGGGTTAAAGTGCAGTTTTCCCCCGGAAACAGCTCCTCTCGCCGCTTAGCCGTTTAAAGCGAAAGAGGTCAGTTTCATGAATGTGAAGTACTCCACAGAGAAAGGTGCTGCAACTCTGTGAGTTTACCAGTGAAGTCCACTTCTTATGGGGGGTACAACTGCATTCCTTTTTGTTTGTAGGTCTCTGCCTGGCAGAGATTGAAACACTGTTGTGAGGTACTTTTAGCAGAGAAGCCCTTCAGGCCTAAGGGACTGCCTAGCAGCTCTGAGTGCACACAAGCCTCCAGAACTCTGTATACTTGCGGAGAGGTTCAGTTTCACGTTAGAAGACAAACGCACTTTCCCGAGGGCTTCTGCGCTTTAAAGTGCAGTTTTCCCTGGGAAACAGCTTCTCTCTCCACATAGCCATTTAAAGCGAAAGCGGTCAGTTTGATGAATGTGAAGTACTCCACAGAGAAAGGTGCTGCAACTCTGTGAGTTTACCAGTGAAGTCCACTTCTTATGTGGAGTAGAACTGTATTCCTTTTTGTTTCTAGGTCTCTGCCTGGCAGAGATTGAAACACTGTTGCGAGGCACTTTAAGCAGAGAAGCCCTTCAGGCTTAAGAGAGCGCTTAGCAGCTCTGAGTGCACCCAAGCCTCCACAACTCTGTGTATTTGGGGATAGGTTCAGTTTCACGTTAGAAAACAAACGCACTTAGCAGAGGGCTTCTGCAGTTTAATGTGCAGTGTTTCCCGGGAAACAGCGTCTCTCGCTGCTTAGCCGTTTAAAGCGAAAGCGGTCAGTTTCATGAATGTGAAATACTCCAAAGAGAAAGGTGTTGCAACTCTGTGAGTTTACCAGTGAAGTCAACATCTTATGTGGATTACAACTGTATTCCTTTTTGTTTATAGGTCTCTGCCTGGCAGAGATTGAAACACTGTTGTGAGGCACTTTTAGCATAGAATCCCTTCAGGACTAAGGGAGTGCCTAGCAGCTCTGAGTGCACACAAGCCTCCAGAACTCTGTGTACTTGTGG
>NW_022901021.1:4046-14972 GCF_012274545.1 Fukomys damarensis | reverse complement strand
GCTCGGAGGCACTTTTAGCAGAGAAGCCCTTCAGGCCTAAGGGAGTGCCTAGCAGCTCTGAGTGCACACAAGCCTCCAGAACTCTGTATACTTGGGGAGACTTTCAGTTTGACGTTAGAACACAAACGCACATTGCCGAGGGCTTCTGCGGTTTAAAGTGCAGTTTTCCCCGGGAAACAGCTTCTCTCGCCGCTTACTCGTTCAAAGCGAATCTGGTCAGTTTCATGAATGTGAAGTACTCCACAGAGAAAGGTGCTGCAACTCTGTGAGTTTACCAGTGAATTCCACTTCTTATGAGGAGTACAACTGTAGTCCTTTTTGTTTGTAGGTCTCTGACTGGCAGAGATTGAAACACTGTTTTGAGGCACTTTTAGCAGAGAAGCCCTTCAGGCCTAAGGGAGTGCCTAGCAGGTCTGAGTGCACACAAGCCTCCAGAACTCTGTATACTTGGGGATAGGTTCAGTTTGGGGTTAGAACGCAAACGCACTTTGCAGAGGCCTTCTGCAGTTTGAAGTGCAGTTTTCCCCGGGAAACAGCTTCTCTTGCCATTTAGCTGTTTAAAGCGAAAGCGGTCAGTTTCAGGAATGTGAAGTACTCCACAGAGAAAGGTGCTGCAACTCTCTGAGTTTACCAGTGAAGTCCACATCTTCTGTGGAGTACAACCGTATTCCTTTTTGTTCGTATGTCTCTGCTTGGCAGAGATTGAAACACTGTTTTGAGGCACTTTTAGCAGAGAAGCCCTTCAGGCCTAAAGGAGGGCCTAGCAGCTCTGAGTGCACACAAGCCTCCAGAACTCTGTATACTTAGAGAGAGGTTCTGTTTGATGTTAGAAGACACATGGACTTTGCCGAGGGCTTCTGCGCTTTAAAGTGCAGTTTTCCCCGGGAAACAGCTTCTCTTGCCGCTTAGCCGTTTAAAGCGACTGCGGTCAGTTTCACGACTGTGAAGTACTCCACAGAGAAATGTGCTGCAACTCTGTGAGTTCACCAGTGAAGTCCACTTCTTATGGGGAGTACAACTGTAGTCCTTTTGGTTTGTAGGTCTCTGCCTGGCAGAGATTGAAACACTGTTGTGAGGCACTTTTAGCAGAGAAGCCCTTCAGGCCTAAGGGAGTGCCTAGCAGCTCTGAGTGCACACAAGCCTCCAGAACTCTGTATACTTGGGGAGAGGTTCAGTTTGACGTTAGAACACAAACGCACTTTGCAGAGGACTTCTGCGGTTTAAAGTGCAGCTTTCCACAGGAAACAGCTTCTCTCGCTGCTTAGCCATTTAAAGCGAAAGTGGTCAGTTTCAGGAATGTGAAGTAATCCACAGATAAAGGTGCTGCAACTCTGTGAGTTTACCAGTGAAGTCCACATCTTATTTGGAGTAGAAATGGATTCCTTTTTATTTGTAGGTCTCTGCCTGGCAGAGATTGAAACACTGTTGTGAGGCACTTTTAGCAGAGAAGCTCTTCAGCCTTAAGAGAGGGCGTAGCAGCTCTGAGTGCACACAAGCCTCCAGAATTCTGTATACTTGGGGATAGGTTCATTTCGACGTTAGAACACAAAGGCACATTGCAGAGGCCTTCTGCGGTTTGAAGTGCAGTTTTCCCCACGAAAGAGCTTCTCTCGCTGCTCAGCCGTTTAAAGCGAAAGCGGGCAGTTTCATGAATGTGAAATTCTCCACAGGGAAAGGTGCTGCAACACTGTGAGTTTACCAGTGAAGTCCACCTCTTCTGTGGAGTACAACCGTATTCCTTTTTGTTTGTAGGTCTCTGCGTGGAAGAGAGTGAAACACTGTTGTGAGGCACTTTTAGCAGAGAAGCCCTTCAGGCCTAAGGGAGGGCCTAGCATCTCTGAGTGCACACAAGCCTCTAGAACTCTGTTTACTTGGGGATAGGCTCATTTCAACGTTAGCACACAAATGTACTTTCCAGATGGCTTCTGCGGTTTAAAGTGCAGTTTTCCCAAGGAAACAGCTTCTCTTGCCGCTTAGCTGTTTAAAGCGAAAGCGGTCAGTTTCAGGAATATGAAGTACTCCACAGAGAAAGGTGCTGCAACTCTGTGAGTTCACCAGTGAAGTCCACTTCTTATGGGGAGTACAACTGTAGTTCTTTTTGTTTGTAGGTCTCTTCCTGGCAGAGATTGAAACACTGTTGTGAGGCACTTTTAGCAGAGAAGCCCTTCAGGCCAAAGGGAGTGCCTAGCAGCTCTGAGTGCACACAAGCCTCCAGAACTCTGTATACTTGGGGAGAGGTTCAGTTTGACGTTAGAACACAAACGCACTTTGCAGAGGACTTCTGCGGTTTAAAGTGCAGTTTTCCCCGGGAAACAGCTTGTCTCGCAGCTTAGCCATTTAAAGCGAAAGCGGTCAGTTTCAGGAATGTGAAGTACTCCACAGAGAAAGGAGCTGCAACTCTGTGAGTTTACCAGTGTAGTCCGCACCTTATGTGGAGTCGAATTGCATTCCTTTTTGTTTGTAGGTCTCTGCCTGGCAGAGATTGAAACAATGATGTGAGGCACTTTTAGCAGAGAAGCCCTTCAGGCTTTAGAGAGTGCCTAGCAGCTCTGAGTGCACACAAGCCTCCAGAACTCTGTATACTTGGGGAAAGGCTCAGTTTCACGTTAGAACACAAACGCACTTTGCAGAGGGCTTCTGCGGTTTAAGGTGCAGTTATCCCCAGGAAACAGCTTCTCTCGCCGCTTAGCCATTTAAAGCAGAAGCGGTCAGTTTCAGGAATGTGAAGTACTCCACAGAGAAATGTTCTGCAACTCTGTGAGTTTACCAGTGAAGTCCACATCTTATGTGGAGTAGAATTGTATTCCTTTTTGTTTGTAGGTCTCTGCCTGGCAGAGATTGTAACACTGTTGTGAGGCACTTTCAGCGGAGAAGCCCTTCAGGCCTAAGGGAGGGCCTAGCAGCTCTGAGTGCACACAAGCCTCCAGAACTCTGTATACTTGAGGATAGGTTCAGTTTCACGTTAGAATACAATCGCACTTTGCAGAGGGCTTCTGCGGTTTAAGGTGCAGTTTTCCCCAGGAAACAGCTTCTCTCGCCGCTTAGCTGTTTAAAGCAAAAGCGGTCAGTTTCAGGAATGTGAAGTACTCCACAGAGAAAGGTGCTGCAACTCTGTGAGTTTACCTGTGAGGTCCACAATTTATGTGGAGTAGAACTGTATTCTTTTTGTTTGTAGGTCTCTACCTGGCAGAGATTGAAACAGTGATGTGAGGCACTTTTAGCAGAGAAGCCCTACAGGCCTAAGAGAGGGCCTAGCAGCTCTGAGTGCACACAAGCCTCCACAACTCTGTACACTTGGGGATAGGTTCAATTTGACGTTAGAACACAAATACACTTTGCAGAGGGCTTCTGCGGTTTGAAGTGCAGTTCTCACCGGGAAAGTGCTTCTCTCGCCGCTTAGCCTTTTAAAGCGAAAGCGGTCAGTTTCAGGAATGTGAAGTACTCCACAGAGAAATGTGCTGCAACTCTGTGAGTTTACCAGTGAAGTCCACATCTTATGTGGAGTAGAACTGTATTGCTTTTTCCTTGTAGGTCTTTGCCTCACAGAGATTCAAACACTGTTGTGAGGAACTTTTAGCAGAGAAGCCTTTCAGGCCTAAGAGAGGGCCTAGCAGCTCTGAGTACACACAAGCCTTTAGAACTCTGTATAGTTGTGGATAGTTTCATTTTCACGCTAGAACACAAAGGCACTTTGCAGAGGGATTCTGCGGTTTAAAGTGCAGTTTTGCCCGGGAAATAGCTTCTCTCACCTCTTAGCCATTTAACCCAAAAGCGGTCAGTTTCAGTAATGTGAAGTACTCCACAGAGAAAGGTGCTGCAACTCTGTGAGTTTACCAGTGAAGTCCACATCTTATGTGGAGTAGTATTGTATTCCTTTTTCTTTGTCGGTCTCTTCCTGGCAGAGATTGAAACACTGTTGTGAGGCACTTTTAGCAAAGAAGCCCTTCAGGCCTAAGGGAGGGCGTAGCAGCTCTGAGTGCACACAAGCCTCCAGAACTCTGTATACTTGGGGATAGGTTCAGTTTGACGTTAGAACACAAACGCACATTGCAGAGGCCTTCTGCGGTTTGAAGTGCAGTTTCCCTTGGGAACAGCTTCTCTCGCCGCTTAGCCGTTTAAAGTGAAAGGGGTCAGTTTCAGGAATGTGAAGTACTCCACAGAGAAAGGTGCTGCAACTCTGTGAGTTTAGCAGTGAAGTCTGCATCTTATGTGGAGTTCAACTGCATTCCTTTTTGTTTGTAGGTCTCTGCCTGGCAGAGATTGAAACACTGTTGTGAGGCACTTTTAGCAGAGAAGCCCTTCAGTCCTAAGGGAGGGCCTAGCAGCTCTGAGTGCACACAAGCCTCCAGAATTCTGTATACTTGGGAATATGTTCAGTTTCACGTTAGAACACAAACACACTTTGCAGAGGGATTCTGCGGTTTAAAGTGCTGTTTTCCACAGGAAACCGCTTCTCCCGCCACTTAGCCATTTAAAGCAAAATCGGTCAGTTTCAGGAATGTGAAGTTCTCCACAGTGAAAGGTGCTGCAACTCCGTGAGTTTACCAGTGAAGTCCACATCTTATGTGGAGTACAACTGTGTTCCTTTTTGTTTCTAGGTCTCTGCCTGGCAGAGATTGAAACACTGTTGGTTGTGAGGCACTTTTAGCAGAGAAGCCCTTCAGGCTTAAGAGAGCGCCTAGCAGCTCTGAGTGCACACAAGCCTCCAGAACTCTGTATACTAGGGGAAAGGTTCAGTTTCACGATAGAACACAAACGCACTTTGCAGAGGGCTTCTGCGGTTTGAAGTGCAGTTCTCCTCGGGAAAGAGCTTCTCTCACCGCTTAGCCGTTGAAAGCGAAAGCGGTCAGTTTCAGGAATGTGAAGTACTCCACAGAGAAACGTGCTGCAACGCTGTGAATTTACCAGTGAAGTCCACATCTTATGTGGAGTAGAGCTGTATTTCTTTTTCTTTGTAGGTCTCTGCCTGACAGAGATTCAAACACTGTTGTGAGAAACTTTTAGCAGGGAAGCCCTTCAGGCCTAAGAGAGGGCCTAGGAGCTCTGAGTGCACACAAGCCTCCAGAACTCTGTATACTTGCGGATAGGTTCATTTTGATGTTAGAACACAAACGCACTATGCAGATGGCTTCTGTGGTTTAAAGTGCAGTTTTCCCCGGGAAACAGCTTCTTTCACCACTTAGCTGTTTAAAGCGCAAGCGGTCAGTTTCAGGAATGTGGAGTACTACACAAAGAAAGGGGCTGCAACTCTGTGAGTTTACCAGTGAAGTCCACATCTTATGTGGAGTAGAATTGTATTCCTTTTTGTTTGTAGGTCTCTGCCAGGCAGAGATTGAAACACTGTTGTGAGGCACTTTTAGCAGAGAAGCCCTTCAGGCCTAAGAGAGGGCCTAGCAGCTCTGAGTGCACACAAGCCTCCAGAACTCTGCATGCTTGGGGATAGGTTCAGTTTCACGTTAGAAAACAATCGCACTTTGCAGAGGGATTCTGCGGTTTAAGGTGCAGTTTTCCCCAGGAAACAGCTTGTCTCGCTGCTTAGCTGTTTAAAGCGAAAGCCGTCAGTTTCATGAATGTGAAGTACTCCACAGAGAAAGGTGCTGCAACTCTGTGAGTTTAACAGTGATGTCCACATCTTCTGTGGAGTAGAATTGTATTCCTTTTTGTTTGTAGGTCTCTGCCTGGCAGAGATTGAAACACTGTTGTGAGGCAGTTTTAGCAGAGAAGCCCTTCGGGCTTAAGATAGGGCCTAGGAGCTCTGAGTGCACACAAGCCTCCAGAACTCTGTATACTTGGGGATAGGTTTGATTTCACGATAGAACACAAACGCACTTTGCAGAGGGCTTCTGCGGTTTGAAGTGCAGTTCTCCTCGGGAAAGAGCTTCTCTCGCCGCTTAGCCGTTTAAAGCGAAAGCGGTCAGTTTCAGGAATGTGAAGTACTCCACTGAGAAATGTGCTGCAATGCTGTGAATTTACCAGTGAAGTCCACATCTTATGTGGAGTAGAACTGTATTCCTTTTTCTTTGTAGGTCTCTGCCTGACAGAGATTCAAACACTGTTGTGAGAAACTTTTAGCAGAGAAGCCCTTCAGGCCTAAGAGAGGGCCTAGCCGCTCTGAGTGCACACAAGCCTCCAGAACTCTGTATACTTGCGGATAGGTTCATTTTGACGTTACAACACAATCGCACTTTGCAGATGGCTTCTGTGGTTTAAAGTGCAGTTTTCCCCGGGAAACAGCTTCTCTAACCACTTAGCCGTTTAAAGCGCAAGCGGTCAGTTTCAGGAATGTGGAGTACTCCACAGAAAAAGGGGCTGCAACTCTGTGAGTTTACCAGTGAAGTCCACATCTTATGTCGAGTAGAATTGTATTCCTTTTTGTTTGTAGGTCTCTGCCTGGCAGAGATTGAAACACTGTTGTGAGGCATTTTTAGCAGAGAAGCCCTTCGGGCTTAAGAGAGGGCATAGCAGCTCTGAGTGAACACAAGCCTCCAGAACTCTGTATACTTGGGGATAGGTTCAGTTTCACGTTAGAACACAAACGCACTTTGCAGAGTGCTAATGCGGTTTAAAGTGCAGTTTTCCCCGGGAAACAGCTTCTCTCACCGCTTAGCCGTTTAAAGTGAAAGCGGTCAGTTTGATGAATGTGAAATTCTCCACAGGGAAAGGTGCTGCAACTCTGTGATATTACCAGTGAAGTCCACATCTTATGTGGAGTACAACCGTATTCCTTTTTGTTTGTACGTCTCTGCCTGGCAGAGATTGAAACACTGTTGTGAGGCATTTTTAGCAGAGAAGCCCTTCAGGCCTATTGGAGGGCCTAGCATCTCTGAGTGCACACAACCCTCCAGAACTATGCATACTTGAGGATAGATTCAGTTTGACGTTAGAAGACAAACGCACTTTGCAGAGGGCTTCTGCGGTTTGAAGTGCAGTTTTACCCGGGAAACGGCTTCTCTAGCCGCTTAGCCGTTGAAAGTGAAAGCGGTCAGTTTCAGGAATGTGAACAACTCCACAGAGAAAGGTGCTGCAACTCTGTGAGTTTACCCGTGAAGTCCACATCTTATGTGGAGTACAACTGTATTCTTTTTTGTTTGTAGGTCTCTGCCTTACAGAGATTCAAACACTGTTGTGAGGAACTTTTAGCAGAGAAGCCCTTCAGGCCTAAGGGAGGGCCTAGCAGCTCTGAGTGCACACAGGCCTCCAGAACTCTGTATACTTGGGGATAGGTTCAGTTTGACGTTAGAACACAAACGCACATTGCAGAGGCCTTCTGCGGTTTGAAGTGCAGTTTTCCCCGGGAAAGAGCTTCTCTCGCACCTTAGCCTTTGATAGCGAAAGCGGTCAGTTTCAGGAATGTGAACAACTCCACAGAGAAAGGTGCTGCAACTCTGTGAGTTTACCCGTGAAGTCCACATCTTATGTGGAGTAGAATTGTATTCCTTTCTGTTTGTAGGTCTCTGCCTGGCAGAGATTGAAACACTGTTGTGAGGCACGTTTAGCAGAGAAGCCCTTCGGGCTTAAGAGAGGGCATAGCAGCTGTGAGTGAACACAAGCCTCCAGAACTCTGTATACTTGGGGATAGGTTCAGTTTGACGTTAGAACACAAACGCACATTGCAGAGGCCTTCTGCGGTTTGAAGTGCAGTTTTCCCCGGGAAAGAGCTTCTCTCGCACCTTAGCCTTTGATAGCGAAAGCGGTCAGTTTCAGGAATGTGAAGCACTCCACAAAGAAATGTGCTGCAACTCTGTGAGTTTACCAGTGAAGTCCACATCTTATGTGGAGTAGAACTGTATTCCTTTTGTTTATAGGTTTCTGCCTGGCAGAGATTGAAACACTGTTGTGAGGCACTTTTAGCAGAGAAGCCCTTCGGGCTTAAGATAGGGCCTAGAAGCTCTGAGTGCACACAAGCCTCCAGAACTCTGTATATTTGGGGATAGGTTCAATTTCACGATAGAACGCAAACGCACTTTGCAGAGGGCTTCTGCGGTTTGAAGTGCAGTTCTCCTCGGGAAAGAGCTTCTCTCACCACTTAGCCGTTGAAAGCGAAAGCGGTCAGTTTCAGGAATGTGAAGTACTCCACAGAGAAACGTGCTGCAATGCTGTGAATTTACCAGTGAAGTGCACATCTTATGTGGAGTAGAACTGTATTCCTTTTTGTTTATAGGTCTCTGCCTGGCAGAGATTGAAACACTGTTGTGAGGCACTTTTAGCCGAGAAGACCTTCAGGCCTAAGGGAGGGCGTAGCAGCTCTGAGTGCACACAAGCCTCCAGAACTCTGTATACTTGGGGATAGGTTCAGTTTGATGTTAGAACACAAACGCACATTGCATAGGCCTTCTGCGGCTTGAAGTGCAGTTTTCCCCGGGAAAGAGCTTCTCTCGCAGCTTAGCTGTTTAAAGCAAAAGCGGTCAGTTTCAGGAATGTGAAGTACTCCACAGAGAAAGGTGCTGCAACTCTGTGAGTTTACCAGTGAAGTCCACATCTTATGTGGAGAAGAATTTTATTCCTTTTTGTTTGTAGGTCTCTGCTTGGCAGAGATTGAAACATTGTTGTGAGGCACTTTTAGCAGAGAAGCCCTTCAGTCTTAAGAGAGGGCCTAGCAGCTCTGAGTGCACGCAAGCCTCCAGAACTCTGTATACTTGGGGATAGGTTCAGCTTCACGTTAGAAAACAAACACACTTTGCAGAGGGCTTCGGTGGTTTAAGGTGCAGTTTTCCCCGGGAAACAGCTTCTCCCGCCGCTTAGCCATTTAAAGCGAAAGCGGTAATATTTCAGAAATGCGAAGTACTCCACAGAGAAATGTGCTGCAACTCTGTGAGTTTACCAGTGAAGTCCACATCTTATGTGGAGTAGAACTGTTTTCCTTTTTCTTTGTAGGTCTCTGCCTGACAGAGATTCAAACACAATTGTCAGGAACTTTTAGCAGAGAAGCCCTTCAGGCCTAAGAGAGGGACTAGCAGCTCTGAGTCCGCACCAGCCTCCAGAACTCTGTACAGTTACGCATAGGTTCATTTTCACCTTAGAACACAAACTCACTTTGCAGAGGGCTTCTGCGGTTTAAACTGCAGTTTTCCCCGGGAAACAGCTTCTCTCGCCGCTTAGCCGTTTAAAGCGAAAGAGGTCAGTTTCAGGAATGTGAAGTACTCCACAGAGAAAGGTGCTGCAACTCTGTGAGTTTACCAGTGAAGTCCACATCTTATGCGGAGTAGAACTGTATTCCTTTTTCTTTGTCGGTCTCTGCCTGGCAGAGATTGAAACATTGTTGTGAGGCCCTTTTAGCAGAGAAGCCCTTCAGGCGTAAGGGAGGGCCTAGCAGCTCTGAGTGCACACAAGCCTCCAGAACTCTGTAGACTTGGGGATAGGTTCAGTTTCCCGTTAGCATACAAACGTACTTTGCAGAGGGCTTCTGCGGTTAAAAGTGCAGTTTTCCCTGGGAAACAGCTTCTCTAGCATCTTAGCTGTTTAAAGCGAAAGAGGTCTGTTTCAGGAATGTGAAGTACTCCACAGAGAAAGGTGCTGCAACTCTGTGAGGTTACCAGTGAAGTCCACATCTTATGTGGAGTACAACTGTATTCTTTTTTGTTTGTAGGTCTCTGCCTGACAGAGATTCAAACACTGTTGTGAGGAACTTTTAGCAGAGAAGCCCTTCAGGCCTAAGAGATGTCGTAGCAGCTCTGAGTCCACACTAGCCTCCAGAACTCTGTATAGTTGTGGATAGGTTCATTTTCACGTTAGAAGACAAACGCACTTTGCAGTTGGCTTCTGCGGTTTAAAGTGCAGTTTTCCCCGGGAAACAGCTTCTCTCGCCGCTTAGCCGTTCAAAGCGAAAGTGGTCAGTTTCAGGAAAGTGAAGTACTCCACAGAGAAAGGTGCTGCAACTCTGTCAGTTTACAAGTGAAGTCCACATCTTATGTGGAGTAGAATTGTATTCCTTTCTGTTTGTAGGTCTCTGCCTGGCAGAGATTGAAACACTGTTGTGAGGCACTTTTAGCAGAGAAGCCCTTCGGGCTTAAGAGAGGCCATAGCAGCTGTGAGTGAACACAAGCCTCCAGAACTCTGTATACTTGGGGATAGGTTCAGTTTGACGTTAGAACACAAACGCACATTGCAGAGGCCTTCTGCGGTTTGAAGAGCAGTTTTCCCCGGGAAACAGCATCTCTCGCCGCTTATCCGTTTAAAGCGAAATCAGTCAGTTTCAGGAATGTGAAGTACTCCACAGAGAAATGTGCTGCAACTCTGTGAGTTTACCAGTGAAGTCCACATCTAATGTGGAGTAGAACTGTATTCCTTTTTCTTTGTAGGTCTCTGCCTGGCAGAGATTGTAACACTGTTGTGAGCCACTTTTAGCAGAGAAGCCCTTCAGGCCTAAGAGAGGGCCTAGCAGCTCTGAGTGCACACAAGCCTCCAGAACTCTGTATGCTTGGGGATAGGTTCAGTTTCACGTTAGAAAACAATCGCACTTTGCAGAGGGAATCTGCGGTTTAAGGTGCAGTTTTCCCCAGGAAACAGCTTGTCTCGCTGCTTAGCTGTTTAAAGCGAAAGCGGTCAGTTTCAGGAATGTGAAGTACTCCACAGAGAAAGGTGCTGCAACTCTGTGAGTTTAACAGTGATGTCCACATCTTCTGTGGAGTAGAATTGTATTCCTTTTTGTTTGTAGGTCTCTGCCTGGCAGAGATTGAAACACTGTTGTGAGGCAGTTTTAGCAGAGAAGCCCTTCGGGCTTAAGATAGGGCCTAGGAGCTCTGAGTGCACACAAGCCTCCAGAACTCTGTAGACTTGGGGATAGGTTTGATTTCACGATAGAACACAAACGCACTTTGCAGAGGGCTTCTGCGGTTTGAAGTGCAGTTCTCCTCGGGAAAGAGCTTCTCTCGCCGCTTAGCCGTTTAAAGCGAAAGCGGTCAGTTTCAGGAATGTGAAGTACTCCAC
>NW_022901021.1:0-3901 GCF_012274545.1 Fukomys damarensis | reverse complement strand
ACTGTTGTGAGGCACTTTTAGCAGAGAAGCCCATCAGGCCTAAGGGAGGGCCTAGCAGCTCTGAGTGCACACAAGCCTCCAGAACTCTGTATACTTGGGGATAGGTTCAGTTTGACATTAGAACACAAACGCACTTTGTAGAGGGCTTCTGCGGTTTGAAGTGCAGTTTTACCCGGGAAACGGATTCTATAGGCGCTTAGCCGTTGAAAGCAAAAGCATTCAGTTTCAGGAATGTGAGGTACTCCACAGAGAAAGGTGCTGCAACTCTGTGAGTATGCCAGTGAAGTGCACATCTTATGTGGAGTAGAACATTATTCCTTTTTGTTTATAGGTCTCTGCCTGGCAGAGGTTGAAACACTGTTGTGAGGCACTTTTAGCAGAGAAGCCCTTCAGGCCTAAGGGAGGGCCTAGCAGCTCTGAGTGCACACAAGCCTCCAGAAATCTGTATACTTGGGGATAGGTTCAGTTTGACGTTAGAACACAAACGCACTTTGCAGAGGGCTTCTGCGTTTCGAAGTGCAGTTTTACCCGGGAAACGGCTTCTGTAGCCGCTTAGCCGTTGAAAGAGAAAGCGGTAAGTTTCAGGAATGTGAAGTATTCCGCAGAGAAAGGTGCTGCAACTCTGTGAGTTTACCAGTGAAGCCCACATCTTATGTGGAGTAGAACTGTACTCATTTTTATTTGTAGGTCTCTGCCTGACAGAGATTCAAGCACTGTTGTGAGGAACTTTTAGCAGAGAAGCCCTTCTTGCCTAAGAGAGGGCCAAGCAGCTCTGAGTCCACACAAGCCTCCAGAACTCTGTATAGTTGTGGAGAGGTTCATTTTCACGTTAGATCACAAATGCACATTGCAGAGGGCTTCTGCGGTATAAAGGGCAGTTTTCCCCGGGAAATAGCTTCTCTCACCGCTTAGCGGTTTAACGCAAAAGCGGTCAGTTTCAGGAATGTGAAGTACTCCACAGAGAAAGGTGCTGCAACTCTGTGAGTTTACCGGTGAAGTCCACATCTTATGTGGTGTAGAATTGTATTCCTTTTTGTTTGTACGTCTCTGCCTGGCAGAGATTGAAACACTGTTGTGAGGCATTTTTAGCAGAGAAGCCCGTCAGGCCTAAGGGAGAGCATAGCAGCTCTGAGTGCACACAAGCCTCCAGAACTCTGTATACTTGGGGATTTGTACAGTTTGATGTTAGAACTCAAACGCACATTGCAGAGGCCTTCTGCGGTTTGACGTGCAGTTTTCCACAGGAAACAGCTTCTCTCGCCGCTTAGCTTTTTAAAGCGAAAGCGGTCAGTTTCATGAATGTGAAGTACTCCACGGAGAAAGGTGCTGCAACTCTGTGAGTTTGCCAGTGAAGTCCACATCTTATGTGGAGTAGAATTGTATTCCTTTTTGTTTGTAGGTCTCTGCCTCGCAGAGATTGAAACACTGTTGTGAGGCACTTTTAGCAGAGAAGCCCTTCGGGTTTAAGAGAGGGCATAGCAGCTGTGAGTGCACACAAGCCTCCAGAACTCTGTATACTTGGGGATAGGTTGAGTTTCACGTTAGAACACAAAAGCACTTTGCAGAGGTCTTCTGCGGTTTAAAGTGCAGTTTTCCGCGGGAAACAGCTTCTCTCACTGGTTAGCAGTTTAAAGCGAAAGCGGTCAGTTTCATGAATGTGAAATTCTCCACAGAGAAAGGTGCTTCAACTCTGTGAGTTTACCAGTGAAGTGCACATCTTATGTGGAGTACAACTGTATTCCTTTTTGTTTGTAGGTCTCTGCCTGGCAGAGATTGAAACACTGTTGTGAGGCACTTTTAGCAGAGACGCCCTTCAGGCCTAAGGGAGGGCCTAGCAGCTCTGAGTGCACACAAGCCTCCAGAACTCTGTATACTTGAGGATAGGATCAGTTTCAAGTTAGAACACAAACGCACTTTGCAGAGGGCTTCTCCTGTTTAAAGTGCTGTTTTCTCCGGGAAAGAGCTTCTCTCGCTGCTTAGCTGTTTAAAGCGAAAGCGGTTAGATTCATGAATGTGAAGTACTCCACAGAGAAAGGTGCTGCAACTCTGTGAGTTTACCAGTGAAGTCCACCTCTTATGTGGAGTAGAACTGTATTCCTTTTTCTTTGTCGGTCTCTGCCTGGCAGAGATTGAAACACTGTTGTGAGGCACTTTTAGCAGAGAAGCCCATCAGGCCTAACGGAGGGCCTAGAAGCTCTGAGTGCACAAAAGCCTCCAGAACTCTGTAAACTTGGGGATAGGTTCAGTTTCACTTTAGAAAACAACCGCACTTTGCAGGGGGCTTCTGCGGGTTAAGGTGCGGTTTTCCCCAGGAAACATCTTCTCTCGCTGCTTAGATGTTTAAAGCAAAAGCGGTCTGTTTCAGGAATGTGAAGTACTCCACAGAGAAAGGTGCTGCCACTCTGTGAGTTTAACAGTGAAGTCCACATCTTATGTGGAGTAGAACTGTATCCCTTTTTGTTTGTAGGTCTCTGCCTTGCAGAGATTGAAACACTGTTGTGAGGTATTTTTAGCACAGAAGCCCTGCAGGCCTAGGGGAGGGCGTAGCAGCTCTGCGCGCACACAAGCCTCCAGAACTCTGTAGCCTTCGGGATAGGTTCAGTTTCATGTTAGAAAACAATCACACTTTGCAGAGGGCTTCTGCGGTTTGAAGTGCAGTTTTACCCGGGAAACAGCTTCTCTAGCCAATTAGCCGTTGAAAGCAAAAGCGGTCAGTTTCAGGAATGTGAAGTACTCCACAGAGAAAGGTGCTGCAACTCTGTGAGTTTACCAGTGAAGTCCACATCTTATGTGGAGTAGAATTGTATTCCTTTTTGTTTGGAGGTCTCTCCCTGGCAGAGATTGAAACACTGTTGTGAGGCACTTTTAGCAGAGAAGCCCTTCGGGCTTAAGAGAGGGCCTAGCAGCTCTGAGTGCACACAAGCCTCCAGAACTCTGTATACTTGGGGATAGGTTCAGTTTCACGTTAGAACACAAAAGCACTTTCCAGAGGGCTTCTATAGTTTAAAGTGCTGTTTTCTCCGGGAAACAGCTTCTCTTGCTGCTTCGCCATTTAAAGCGAAAGCGGTTAGTTTCATGAATGTGAAGTACTCCACAGAGAAAGGTGCTGCAACTCTGTGAGTTTACCAGTGAAGTCCACATCTTATGTGGAGTAGAATTGTGTTCCTTTTTGCTTGTAGGTCTCTGCCTGGCAGAGATTGAAACACTGTTGTGAGGCACTTTTAGCAGAGAAGCCCTTCAGGCTTAAGAGAGGGCCTAGCAGCTCTGAGTGCACACAAGCCTAGAGAACTCTGTATACTTGGGGATAGTTTCAGTTTCACGTTAGAACACAAACGTACTTTACAGAGGGCTTCTGCGGCTTAAAGTGCCGTTTTCCCCGGGAAACAGCTTCTCTCACTGCTTAGCCGTTTAAAGCGAAAGCGGTTAGTTTCATGAATTTGAAGTACTCCACAGAGAAAGGTGCTGCAACTCTGTGAGTTTACCAGTGAAGTCCACATCTTATGTAGAGTAGAATTGTATTCCTTTTTGTTTGTATGTCTCTGCCTGGCAGAGATTGAAACACTGTTGTGAGGCACTTTTAGCAGAGAAGCCCTTCAGGCCTAAGAGAGGGCCTAGCAGCTCTGAGTGCACACAAGCCTCCAGAACTCTGTATACTTGGGGATAGGTTCAGTTTCACGTTAGAACACAAACGCACTTTGCAGAGGGCTTCTGCGGTTTAAAGTGCAGTTTTCCCCGGGAAACAGCTTCTCTCACCGCTTAGCCGTTTAAAGTGAATGCGGTCAGTTTCATGAATGTGAAATTCTCCACAGGAAAAGGTGCTGCAACTCTGTGAGTTTCCCAGTGCAGTCCACATCTTACGTGGAGTACAACTGTATTCCTTTTTGTTTGTAGGTCTCTGCCT
>NW_022901020.1:19797-20187 GCF_012274545.1 Fukomys damarensis | reverse complement strand
AAGGGACAAAAAAAGTGAAAATAGAAAAATGGAAACAAAGCTTTTGTACATAGGGAGGGAAAGAGGCTTGAGGGGAATGGGATAAAATAAAACTTTAAAAAAGAGCAGTGGCAGATGTGTGTGTGTGTGTGTGTGTGTGTGTGTGTGTGTGCACATACACTAGCAGTCTGGTGATGTAGCTCAGTGTGAAAGCCTTGGGTTCGATCCCCAGGATAAGTAAATAAAGCAATATGGCTTTATTTCAGGAAAGCCTTGATCTCATCAACATCACACCAGCTTGCTTGTAATGATCTTGACTTTGTCACAGTTCAATGGGAAACTGACTAATATGAGAAGCAAAGTCAGGAACAGAGAAGCGGGGCAGGAATATCAAGCAGGCTCAATCCGGGG
>NW_022901020.1:0-226 GCF_012274545.1 Fukomys damarensis | reverse complement strand
AGCATTACTCTGCCATAAAGAAGGATGAACTTCAGACATTTATAGCAAAATGGATGGACCTTGAGACCGTACTCTTAAGTGAAATAAATTGGACACACATGTTTAGTTTTTGGGTTATTTTTTTTCTGGTACTGGAGATCGAACTCAGGACCTTGTGCTTTCGAGGCAGGCATGACACCACTGAGCTAAATTCCCAGCCCCTAAGGACATACATGTTTAAATACTG
>NW_022901019.1:8916-19891 GCF_012274545.1 Fukomys damarensis | reverse complement strand
TCTGTGAAATAAATCAGACTTCTCTTCATCTCCGCTCAGGTTTGAGTGTTCTTTCCTTTCTCATCCTCACTCCCCAACTCGGGCATGTTCGTGTTGTGACGGCTGGACTGCCACATGTGCCTCCCTGAGAAAAATAAGTAAACATGGACAAGGAAGATACTAGGAAGCCAAGAGACAAGATGTCATCATATGCATTCTTTGTGCAAACTTGCTGAAAGGAGCACAAGAAGCATCCAGGTACTTCTGTTAAATTCTCAAATTTCTAAGAAGTGCTCAGGGGTAGAAGACCAAGTCTACTATAAAAAAAAAAAAAAAAAAAAAAAAAAAAAGACATGGCAAAGGCAGACAAAACCTGTTACAAAAGAGAAGCAAAAGTCTGTTTCTCCTAAAGGAGAAACAAAAAAGTTCAAATATCCCATTGCTCCCAAGAGGCCGCCCCTTTGGCCTTCTTGTTCTGTTTTGAGTATCATCCCCAAATCAAAGGAGAACCTCCTGGCCTCTCCATTGGTGATTTTGTGAAGAAACTGGGAGAAATGTGGAATGAAACTGCAGCAGAAGACAAGCAGCCTTATGAGAAGAAGACTACCAGGCTGAAAGAAAAGTACAAAATGGACATCACTGCATACTGTTAAAGGAAAACCTGATGCAGCAAAAATAGGCATTGTCAAGGCTGAAAAAAGCAAGAAAAGGAAGGGAGAGGAGGAAGATGAAAAGGATACAGATGAAGTTCTAATGCAGTTTTTTTTCTTGTCTATAAAACATTTAACACCCCTGTACAAACCTCACTCCTTTTAAGGAAAAAATTGAAAAGTAAGGCTTTGTAAGATTTGCTTTTAAACTACGTAGTACTTTTAAACTATACACACTACTAAATGTGTCTAGCTCTGTCCTGGTGGTATTTCAGTAGCCACTAACCTTGCCTGTTACAGTAAGGGGTTTGTAAATTGGCATGGAAATTTAAAGCAGGTTCTCATTGGTGCAAGCACAAATTAGTTTTATATGAGAATGGCATTCATCTTCAGTTGTCTGATGCATCTTATATGTTCTGTTAACCGAATACCATTCTAATTGCAAAAAAAAAAGTTGCAGCTGTTTTGACATTCTGAAAGTTTGTAAATATGTACAATTTAAAATAAATAAATAAAATGGCTGATCCATTCCTAAATAATAATTTCATCTTTAAGAAACTGTACAGTAGGCCCTTATTTTAAACTTTATTTTGACTTTCACAATGAGGTCAATCACTGAACTTGTGGGACAACTGAAAATTTGGAGATAGAAGACTGGAATTTAGTCTTAAATATTAAATACTGGGAAAATAGATTTCAAGAGTGTATCAGTCAGTACTTATTAGAGACACAGATTTAATGCAAGTTATACAAATATATAAGGATTGCTGGGCATGGTAGCGCATGCCTGTAATCTCAGCACTTTGGAGGCTGAGGCAAGAGGATCACTGTGAGTTTGAGACCAGCCTGGGCTAAATAGTGAGGTCAATCTCAACTACATAGTGAGACCCTGTCTCAAAAACAAACAAATAAAAACCTGTTACTCGAATCCTTAAAGCTTTATATACAAACAAAGACACTTGTCTACTGAGGGAGAGAAAATGTTCACTGGAAAAGAGTGATATAAACATTTTGAAGAGGGAATGAGCTGGGATGGCAGCAGCACACAAAAATCATCAAGGAAGCTTTAAGAATGCGAATGCAGCATGCCCCAGAATTTGGGGTGAGGTGGGGGCTGAGGCAGGATGACTGAGAGTTTGGGGTCAACCTAGGATCTCTATGGATGGCAGGATGACTGAGAGTTTGGGGTCAACCTAGGATCTCTATGGAGTTCAAGGCCAGTAGCAAGATCCTGTGTGGGGGGTGGGGGGGTGGGAGGGATAGAGAGAGACATGTAGATTAAAAAAAGGAGAATTGTTCCTCTGGTGTGAGAAATTTAAAGTGTAAATTATAACCAAGATATAACAGATAATGTGAAATAGGAAAAACCAGCTAAGAAGGGACGCTAGGGAGGAAAGGGAAAAAGGAAGGGAAAAGGGAAAAGAAAACAAGAAAAGAAAGATAAAATGGAAACAAAGCTTTTATAAATGAGGGGAAGAATGGTTGAAGGAAGGGAAGGGGAATGGGAAAAAATAATCAAGATGTATCATGTACAGGTACAAATTCCATATGATGAATGTGATCATTATGTCTATCTAAATTGTACCAATAAACTTAAAGAAGGAGGAAAAGGGAAGGGAAGAATAGGAAGAGGAGGAGGAGGAGAAGAAATGCAGAAGGATAAAGCAAGGTGAGAGGAAGTGAGATGTGAGATTTCAAGGAGTGGAATAGGAAAGGGAAGAGGAGTAATGGTAACTGGGGTGAGAGTAAGCAGGAATTCTAAGTGTGAGGGAATATACCTAAACAACCCCCTACTCTTACACTCTTATTCTATATAACTGTAATTAAAAATAATTCAGTGCTGTCATGAGACAATAGAGTTGATACAGGACCATATGTTAAGAAAATAAGGAAGACACAGAAATTTATATCACATTATATCAGTTAACTGTAGAGTCCAGAAAACATTAACTCAAAACTTTAAAGGAGAATAGGAATTCACATGGCCTTTGGGTAAAGGAGATGTTGGTACAGTTAGAATAAATACACTATAATAATCTATTTGATAATATGTTAAATATAGTTAAGCATTATTCCTGAAAATGGGTTAGAGAGGGATTTTAATAGTTAATTGCAGAAAAGTACACTAAGTGAAGTAATATGCATTTCTGGACAACAGGTTTTATATGCTAAAAATATAAATTTTCATTTCTCAACTAAAATAAAATGTATAACTTTGAAGTGAACATACATGCAATCATTTAATTCCACTTTACAGATGTACACCATTAACCATTGATAATGAAATTATTTTATTTTGCCAGGCACAGTATTGCATGCCTGGAATCCCAGCCACATGAGGCAGATGCAGACATTCACAAGTTTGGAGCCAGCATAATCTATCTTAAAATAAAAATAACTAGAGATATACCTAAGTACTAGAAAGGCCCTGGTTTGATTCACAGTATTGCAGTAAAATAAATATTCTTTTCATTTTATCATCTCACATATACTCAGCTTTTATAATTGCACAAGTTCCCCATTGTGCTGTTGTCAGAATGTGTAATGTCATCTAATTTTGGAGGGCAGTTTGCTCACTTGATTTTATTTAACAGAGTCCAGTCAAGGTGTCATTTAAGGCCTATTGATATAGTTAGTCAATGCCTCAATTTATTGTATGACATCCTCTAATGCTAGGGAAGGTCAATTAAGTCTGTTCAGAAATCACTTTTGGAACTATAAATAGAGCCTCTTAGCTTCTCTGTCTATATCAGCTGCCGGGATGAGCCCTGGTCTTGTTTTACCAATTTGGGGTTTTTTTTGTTTCTTCGTTTATTTGGTTTTTTGAGACAGAGTCTCACAATGTAGTTGAGACTGACCTGGAAATCACTACGTAACCCAGGTTGGTCTTGAACTCAGAAAAATCCTCCTGCCTCGGCCTCCCAAGTGCTGTATGCCACCACACCTGGCTCATATTGGTTTTTTTGTTTTGTTTTTTGAGTTTTGGTTTGTTTTTTTTTTTTGTAAAATCATGGGATATTTTTTTTCTCTTTAGTGACCCTACCAAGGTAGTAAGCTGCTCTCTGGTTGGCTCACAGAGTGAATTCAGCTTTACAGTCAGGATGCATGGCGATTGAAGAGTCAGTGTTTCCATGCACCAAGTCAGTACTATTGGGACTGAGAGGCTAAGTTTTGCCTCAAGATGGAATGGGAAGTAGGGTGAAATGCCTAGCATTAAACTAAGGGCTCTTGAATTCCTTGGCTGGATATCCCTGCTCCCTCATCACTCTATACATTCCTCAGTGGCTCACTTCCTCCTCGGGTTTGCTTAATAAGTGGTACATGCTGAGTCTGTGGAAGGCATACATGACTCAAGACCTTGGTCACAATGTATACCATGGTCACACCATTAATCAGCCACTGGCTACTGAGATCTGAGTGGCTTGTGTGCTCATTTGTGATGCCAGCACTGCCAGGGAGTCTTCCTGGAACTGAGGTGTCTGAGCAGATATCTGAGTTACAGAAAGAAGCTTGAACATGGTTGGGGGATGCTGTTTTTCCCAGCCAAATTCTTCACCTTAGTGCCTATACCCTACTTCACCAGTGTTGCCATGCAGTTTGTAGGATTCAGAGTCCCTAAACCATGTGCCCCAGAACATGGGAAGGCCATATTCAGGGGTTGGATCAGTGGCATCTGAACACATCACAGCTCAGTGCTAACAGAATGGCTGAGAAAACAACCTGCTTTCATGACTTTTCCAGAAAAATACACTTTGGTAAAGGGTATTTTGTTTAAAATGCAAAGTTCCTAAAGAATGTTTCCAATGCAGGACTTGTATTTCTTATCTTCCAGGAATTGAGCTTATTTTTCTCTCTTTCCTTTTCCCACCATTAGTTAGGTTTAATTTGAGTCTGTTGTTGCTCTCCAGATACCAACTGAATGCTATCCTGGGGTGAATTATGTTAAATTATTGTGCTTCAAAATAAAGTAGCACACCCTGGGAAAAGTCATTGTGTCCTGTGCCTCAAAAGTTCACATACTAGCATTCTTTTGGGAGAAGAAGAGGAGATTTATATATCCAACAACATGTGTATGGGTTTTTTTTTTTAAAAAAAAGTGATATTCATACTGTTAGGAATGTGACACCACCATCACAGGCTGCATTTTCCTGGTGCTTCTTGGCTCTTAAAATGACCTCATGCCCTTATCTTTAGTTTCTCTCCACACCAAGGCCACAGCAGTCCAGGAAAGTGAAACCTGTTTCTGCAGGACTTAAGCCATAAAAGGCAACCTGGCCTGTGATAGGTTAAAAGTAGCCCACTCCTCATAAATAAACAATAACCGAGCCCCAAACCAATAAAAGGACCTTCCTTTGTTGTTCTTTTCTTCTTCCTTCTCTTTCTCTCTCTGCTCTCTCTGTTTTTTCTCTCTGCTCTCTCTCTCTCTATCTCTATACTGTCTCTCTCTCTGCTTTCTTTTCTTTCTCTCCACTCCCACTCCTTGAATAAAATCTCCAGTTGGACCTCTCAGTGTGTGTGGCCTAGTTGTTGAGCATCACTGTTCCCTTTCATTGGTGTCAGAAGTGGGATCCAGGATTGTCGGGCTCACAGGTTAACATAGCTGGGGACCCAAAACCCAGATACCAAGACACTCCAACTCTGCCCCAACCGACATCTGTGACCACCTTCCTTGGCATCATTCTCGCAGCAAACACCAATCCATCTACTTTCAGGCCTGCACCAGAGAGTAGGTAAGACCTGCCCCCTTCTGAGATGTCTTTTGGCTAATGGGAGGTCCTGGGGTCCCAGACCTCCATGAGGACATCCACCTTGGAGATGGCATGGCGCCAGGCCCTCCGTCCTCCACTGCAAACCACTGGGTTTGTTAGGTTGAATTCCAGGACTCAACCAGGACTTCTCTGCCTTTGCTCAGGATGCCTTGAAGGAGTAAAGAGGCTTTCCACTTTAAAACCCACTTCGTGGTGCCCACTTCGGGAGCACATATACTAAAAACACACACACACACACACACACACACACACAAAACAAAACAAAAGCAAAAACAAAAAAAACAAAACTTCCTGCATGAGAGACATCTCCACAGAAAGATTGAGTTCCGCCTTCTAGATTGGGTCTAGAAAAGGGGTTCTTATCAGAACTCTTAAGAGATGTCTGGACTTCTGATAACCTCCTCCATCATCCCCTTGGTGATCACAGGCTCTGGCTCTTCCATACTCTCTCCTGTAGGATGAGAGTAGACTCTCCTGTGGGATGCTTACTCAACAATGTGGAGGACCTTGATCTAAAACCCAAGTGGCTAATTTGTTTATCCACTCAAATTTGCCTCCAATATCAATTAGACAATCAAAATGTGGCTCCCTTGAACCGGGTCTAATTTGAGACTTATATAACTTTTGTGAGCATCAAGCATAGTAGTCAGAGATTCCATATGTCCAGGGCTTTTTTCACCTTAGCAACCAGCCCTCTCTTTGTTCCACTGCCTGGAGACTGTCTCTTCTATCACCTCCTCCCATGCTTCTGCTAGCCTGCAATCCCTCCACCATCACCCGCCTTTCTCTTAATTCTTCAGGCCAGCTGGATCTGACTAATGACCCTCCCTCATACCTGGCCCCAAGAAACCGACCCACTCCTCTCCCTATCCCATCTGACTCCTCCTTTTCTCCTAGATCTCCTACCCCTTCCATTTCCTCAATACCTACCACTCCACCCCATGCTCCAACCCCACCTCTCACTTGTTTCAATTCTCATATAAGCCACATGATGGTTTCTTTACATGAAGTAGCAGGAGTCAAAGGCATTGTCTGCACTCATACTCCCTTGCCATGACTGAATTGGCCCTCATCCAAGCCAGACTTGGATCTTTCACTGCCAATTCAACAACCTTTGTAAAACTATTTCAACTCAACAGTCTTATCAATTAACCTATCATGATCTTTTTGTTGTCCTTACCAATGCTTTAACTCCTGAAGAAGGCAAAAGAATGCTGGATCAGACCCATGCCCATGCTGATAAGGAACAAACAATCATCATCTGGTAGGTGCTCTTGCAGTCCCAGAATGAGACCCAGAATGAGACTACAACACTGAGGCAGGGATTGAAGCTCAAGATGGGTATATTAATTGTCTCCTTCATGTGCTCTGCAGAGCCCCCATGAAATGCATAAATTATGAGAGGCTTAATGAAATTATACAAGATAAAAATGAAAATCTGTCTATCTTCTTTAAAAGGCTAATAACCTCGGCCAACATACAAAACTTGACCCTGAGTCTGTTGATGGCCAGAGATTATGATGCATTTCTTTTCTAAGAGCTACCCTGATGTTAGATTCAAATTAAAAAGGCTCGAGAAGGGAACTTTGACTTCCCCCGCAGAGGTTCTGGCCACAGCATTCAAAGTTTATCATGGCCGTGATGATGTCAAGATCACCAAAAAATACCAGTTATTGGGACAAGCTTTCAATCCTGCCAGACCACAATTGTCTCAAGGAAAGGGACCTATCAGGTGACCCTCCCACCCACCAGAAAGACCCTGCTTCCAGTATAACCAAGAGGGACCCTGGGCCAGAGATTGCCCAAATCCCAAGGCACCCACAAATCTTTGCTCTAAGTGCCAAAAGAAGAGACACTGCGGTTTTGATTGCCCCCTGGCATCCACCTGCCATTGGGCTGTGGCCGCTCCACTCCCCAGAGCAATAACATGATAGGTCTGGTGCCAGCTGAAGGGCTATGAAAAGGCCCTAACACAATTGGCCCAAAGTAGATCACCACCCCGGAGCCCAGAGTGAACTTGTTTGTGGCAGGTAGGACAATTGTTTTCCTATTAGACTGGGTCACTAACGTGTGGCTCCACAAAACTTTATCAGACTTCACCCTGACTGAAGTCACAATCTTTACCTTTTACTTATTCTTAGTAACCCTCCAACCCAGTCCACAGCCTCATAAAAATTATCTTCTACCCTTCTCTCCTCCCTCATTAACTGATTTGTGTGATAGATTATTGAGGCCCATTCTCCTCCCAAATATTCCACTTGATTAAGACATATCATTGTTCTTAATTTTCCCCATTCCCCTGCCTTCCCTTCAGTCCCTCCACCCTTCCCTATTTACAAAGACTTTGTTCCCACATTTTCCATTTCATGTTTTTTTCTTATCATTTTTTATCTTTCCCCTACCCTTCCCACTTCCTCTATTCTTTCAGACCTTTTCTTCTTACTAAACAATATCAATTATACATTTTTATCCTTATTTACACTTTTATTTTTTCACCCTATAGAGAAACTATTTGGTATTTACACGTGACTTATTATTTTCACTTGACTATGGCCTAAATGTGCCTCTACTTAGCTATAAATATCTCTAGTTTCTTATTCTTTATAGTTGAGTAGTACTCCATTTTATTTCAAAAACCACATCTCTTTTATCCAGTCTTCTGTTGGTGGGCAATTGGACTGTTTCCAAATTTTAGCTATTACATACTTTGCTGCTATGAGCATGGGTGAGCATATATCACTGTGGCATGATTCTTTTAATTCTTTTGGGAAGATACCCAGCAGAGGAATAGCTGTGTCAAATGGAACTTCTAATCCTAGTTGTTTGAGGTATTTCCATATTGATTTCCACAGTGGTTGCCTCAGTTATATGACCTATCAACCAACAAGAGTTCCTGTTGATGGCTAATCATATCTTATCTGTGTTTTTGTTGTTGTTGTTGTTTTTTTTTTTGTACCAGAGATCAAATTTGGTACTTTGTGCTGTGAGGCAGGTGGCAGAACCATTAAGCTAAATCCACAGCTCTCCATGCTTTTAATGTAAAATCATGAACAAGTATCAAAGTTAATTCTTGCTTACATTTAATAACATATTGTATTAAGCTCCTCCAAACTTTGAGATTCTAATTCTGTTGATGTTTGTGTAGTTGATGACATTTATATCAACAATGATTGAGTAATATGGGATAGAATTCTGGGCCAGTTTAATATTTAGTTTTCATCTTCTTAGGGTATGGATTTTTAATATCCATATAGAACCCCAAAATGGTCTTGACCATTAATGCCAAAGCTTGCTATTCATAAGCAAACATTTGATTTATTTGGAGATCCCAATTTAGCATGTAACATTCCCTCATAGTGACACAATGTTTAATCCTGCTTCAAGACTTGGAGAAGTCAAATTTACACTGTCTTTTTAAAAAAATTCTTTTTATGGAGTTTATTGGTACAATCTAGGTATACAATACAGTTACATTCATTATTGGTATCCTGTACCTTTACATGATAGGTATTGATTCTCATTTTTCCCCTCGTCCCTGCCCTCCCTTCACACCCTCCTCCCCTCCCCCATTTACAAACACTTTATTTCCATTTTTTCAATTTCTCATATATTTTCCTCTCCCTTATTACCTTTTCCCCACCCTTCCCACTTTCCCTACACCTTTAGCCCCTTTCTCATTTCACATTATTAATCATCTCATTAGGATCTTGTGTACTATTACAGATTTTCACACCAGAAAAACTATTTGGTGTTTCAGTTAAAGAGATCTCTGTGTGAACATTGAAAATAGGGAATCCTAACATAAAACTAAAAAGGAAAGTAAAAGAGAAAAGGCAATGATGTAAGATTAAAATAATCCTTAATTCTGAAGATGACAATGGTCCCTGAATATATTTAAATTGCTTCTTGCTCTTGTAGTCTTATCTTATTCTTTTTTTTATTATTTAAGAATACTTTATTAGTTTTTCTAATCAAACCCATGTAGATATGACCATACGTATTTAATACAGTGCATTACCCCTGTACAAATGCAAAAAAAATTAACATTTATAGATCAGTATGGCTGTCAATTTCTGTACAATGCCAACTCAACACAGTAAATTGGGAAAACCTTTCCCAAAGTTGACAGCACAGGTAAAGTTTCCAAAAATTCAAATTATATATATATATGCATATATGTGTGTATATAAAGACCAATAATAGCAGTATGTTATGCATCAATAGCAGCAACAGGTTTTCCAGGTTCTGAAGTCACCTGAACAAAATTGTAGAGATTCAGCACATTCCATTAAAAAACAACAACAACAAAAAAGAATAATACCCAGAAAACAGCAAAGTTCTGTTGCTATTGTTTTACCTGGCACCATTTTTTTTACTAGCATCTTAACCATCATCTAGAAAGACAACATTCTAGAATAATATCATTAAAAATAGCTCTGATAAAACACGGTCCCTACTACATGCCACAAAGCAGGCTCAAGATATTTTACATTCACAGAGGTATGATACAGTACTATCCTACATCAATAATGCTAGAATCAGTTTTGGTTTGAAATTTACTTTGTCTGCAAATAAAATTGCTACCCCTTCTTCTTTCTGGACTCCTGTAACATGGAGAGTTGTTTTCCATTCTTTCACTTTGTCTATGGGCTTCTTTTTGCACTAGTGTGTTTCTTGCATACAACATATTTTTGAATTTTGCTTCTTATTCCATTCTGCCAGTCTATTTCTCTTGATTGGTGAGTTGAGGCCATTGATATTGATGGTTATAGCTGATATTTACTGACTTCTTATTGTCATGTTATTGGCCTTTGGTTGACTCTTTTTACTTTTTCACCTTCTACTTTTAGTTTCTTGCTTTGCCTATTTGATTTGCTCTGTTGGCCTCATGGTGTTTTTGGCTTCGTTGTCTTTTTCTAGGATCTTATTTAGAATTGCTTGTAGTGCTGGTTTTGTATTTACTTAATTTTTCAGGTGTTCTTTGTTATGGAAGTATCTTATTTCCCAATCCATTTTGAAGGAGAGTTTTGCAGGATACATCAATTGAAGTTGGAGGTTGTTCTCTTTTAGTACTTGAAATATCTCACTCCAGGATCTCCTTGCCCTAAGGGTTTGTGTTGAAAAGTCTGCTGTGGTTCTGATGGGCTTTCCTTTGCATGGGATTTGTTTCTTTTCTCTTACTGCTTGTAGCATTTCATTCTTCTGTTGGATTTCTGGGATCTTGATTATTATATGTCTAAGTGTAGATTTTTTTTATTGTGGCTAGTTGGGATCCTCACTTATCTGTATGTCAAATTCTTCCCCTCTTTGGGAAGTTTTCTGTCATTAATTCTGTAAACAGCTTTTTTAAGTCATTTGCATTTTCTCCTGCTACTTCATGGATTCCTATCAGTCTTATGTTATTCTTCTTTGCATCATCTAGGAGTTGTTGGATCGATTTTTCATGATCCCCTACTGTTTTTAAGAGACCTCTCTTTTCATGGTCACTGACTGCAATCTTATCTTCTATATCTAAGAATCTATCTTCACATTCTTTTATTCTGTTGCATACACTTTTAATGGAGTGTTTAATCTCCT
>NW_022901019.1:0-7081 GCF_012274545.1 Fukomys damarensis | reverse complement strand
CACTCTCATTATTGGTATCCTGTACCTTTACATGATAGGTATTGATTCTCATTTTTCCCCTCGTCCCTGCCCTCCCTTCACACCCTCCTCCCCTCCCCCATTTACAAACACTTTATTTTCATTTTTTCAATTTCTTATATTTTCCTATTGGTACAATCTAGGTATACAATACAGTTACATTCATTATTGGTATCCTGTACCTTTACATGATAGGTATTGATTCTCATTTTTCCCCTCGTCCCTGCCCTCCCTTCACACCCTCCTCCCCTCCCCCATTTACAAACACTTTATTTCCATTTTTTCAATTTCTCATATATTTTCCTCTCCCTTATTACCTTTTCCCCACCCTTCCCACTTTCCCTACACCTTTAGCCCCTTTCTCATTTCACATTATTAATCATCTCATTAGGATCTTGTGTACTATTACAGATTTTCACACCAGAAAAACTATTTGGTGTTTCAGTTAAAGAGATCTCTGTGTGAACATTGAAAATAGGGAATCCTAACATAAAACTAAAAAGGAAAGTAAAAGAGAAAAGGCAATGATGTAAGATTAAAATAATCCTTAATTCTGAAGATGACAATGGTCCCTGAATATATTTAAATTGCTTCTTGCTCTTGTAGTCTTATCTTATTCTTTTTTTTATTATTTAAGAATACTTTATTAGTTTTTCTAATCAAACCCATGTAGATATGACCATACGTATTTAATACAGTGCATTACCCCTGTACAAATGCAAAAAAAATTAACATTTATAGATCAGTATGGCTGTCAATTTCTGTACAATGCCAACTCAACACAGTAAATTGGGAAAACCTTTCCCAAAGTTGACAGCACAGGTAAAGTTTCCAAAAATTCAAATTATATATATATATGCATATATGTGTGTATATAAAGACCAATAATAGCAGTATGTTATGCATCAATAGCAGCAACAGGTTTTCCAGGTTCTGAAGTCACCTGAACAAAATTGTAGAGATTCAGCACATTCCATTAAAAAACAACAACAACAAAAAAGAATAATACCCAGAAAACAGCAAAGTTCTGTTGCTATTGTTTTACCTGGCACCATTTTTTTTACTAGCATCTTAACCATCATCTAGAAAGACAACATTCTAGAATAATATCATTAAAAATAGCTCTGATAAAACACGGTCCCTACTACATGCCACAAAGCAGGCTCAAGATATTTTACATTCACAGAGGTATGATACAGTACTATCCTACATCAATAATGCTAGAATCAGTTTTGGTTTGAAATTTACTTTGTCTGCAAATAAAATTGCTACCCCTTCTTCTTTCTGGACTCCTGTAACATGGAGAGTTGTTTTCCATTCTTTCACTTTGTCTATGGGCTTCTTTTTGCACTAGTGTGTTTCTTGCATACAACATATTTTTGAATTTTGCTTCTTATTCCATTCTGCCAGTCTATTTCTCTTGATTGGTGAGTTGAGGCCATTGATATTGATGGTTATAGCTGATATTTACTGACTTCTTATTGTCATGTTATTGGCCTTTGGTTGACTCTTTTTACTTTTTCACCTTCTACTTTTAGTTTCTTGCTTTGCCTATTTGATTTGCTCTGTTGGCCTCATGGTGTTTTTGGCTTCGTTGTCTTTTTCTAGGATCTTATTTAGAATTGCTTGTAGTGCTGGTTTTGTATTTACTTAATTTTTCAGGTGTTCTTTGTTATGGAAGTATCTTATTTCCCAATCCATTTTGAAGGAGAGTTTTGCAGGATACATCAATTGAAGTTGGAGGTTGTTCTCTTTTAGTACTTGAAATATCTCACTCCAGGATCTCCTTGCCCTAAGGGTTTGTGTTGAAAAGTCTGCTGTGGTTCTGATGGGCTTTCCTTTGCATGGGATTTGTTTCTTTTCTCTTACTGCTTGTAGCATTTCATTCTTCTGTTGGATTTCTGGGATCTTGATTATTATATGTCTAAGTGTAGATTTTTTTTATTGTGGCTAGTTGGGATCCTCACTTATCTGTATGTCAAATTCTTCCCCTCTTTGGGAAGTTTTCTGTCATTAATTCTGTAAACAGCTTTTTTAAGTCATTTGCATTTTCTCCTGCTACTTCATGGATTCCTATCAGTCTTATGTTATTCTTCTTTGCATCATCTAGGAGTTGTTGGATCGATTTTTCATGATCCCCTACTGTTTTTAAGAGACCTCTCTTTTCATGGTCACTGACTGCAATCTTATCTTCTATATCTAAGAATCTATCTTCACATTCTTTTATTCTGTTGCATACACTTTTAATGGAGTGTTTAATCTCCTATATATGTTTGAATCTGTTTTATGGATTCCATTTCTTTCTTATGTTACATGTTTATTGTTTCCATTTTTTTCTTATCCTGAGCCTTCATGGCTTCTGTCATGGTCCTGAGCTCATCTGTTTTTTTGTCAGTTTCTGTTCTAGAGTCTCAAATCATGACTTTCATTTTGCTCACCATCTCTGTGGTTATCTGGGAAATTAATTCTTTTTTGAATTTTTCTAGAGCCTGATTAATCTGTTTTGTTACTTTCTGTGATATGATTTCAGGGTGTCCTGGTGGTTCACTATCGGCCTTTTCATCCTCGTTTGCCCTACTGCTTGCCATTGCTGAACTGGAAGTCTATCTTTGTGTCTTGCTTAAATGTTTTCTCATTCTTATTTTTGTTTTTGGGCTGTCCTTGGTTTAATCTCTGGGTTATCACCCAAATCTTCCTTTGTGCCCTAGCTTCTGGGTCTCTAACAACCCCCAGTCATTCTCATCTTCATAACATCAGACAAAATAGTTTATCAAATCAACCACAGTCTTTCACCCCAACTGATACAGTCAACAACAACACATTATGATCAAGCACAACTTGGAAACTGACCACCTGTGGTAGTCACTAGTCTATCACCCTTAAACCGTTTGAATTAAATTTAAATCAAGAATCAGTCCAGAACATGTCTGCAGAGAACAAACTTTCCAATATAGTATAATTACCATTTAGGATGAGGGCTCAAACAGAGCTAGGATGCAAAAGCCCTGATCTCAGTTAGCTGAAGGCTGAACCTCATGATGCAGACTTGACCTCGGGCTGCAATGCCCAGATTGAGTTCCCCAACCTTCTGAATGGTTGAACTCCACACCATTCTACTACAAGTTTCCCATGGCCTTTCTTTAAAGATGTTCAAAGTTGCAAACTCAGAAAAATACCCTTTATGACCACCTCTGCCTCTGCAGAATGGGTCCAAAGACTAGCACAATCAGGAGGACTGAGAGTGCCCATGGGGGGTGGGTTATGGGGGTTCAGGGACACCTGCATGGCTACCTTCCTGGCACTGGAGCTATGGCGGCTCCGGACAGGAGAGGGCATGGCTATCCTTCCTGTGATGGATCAGGGCCCAGGCTACCTGGCACTGGAGCGATTTTTTTTTTTTTTGGTACCAGAGATCAACCTTGGGATCTTTTGCTTGTGAGGCAGGTGGTAGAACCACTGAGCTAAATCCCCAACCCCATACAGTGTCTTTTCAGCCAACCTTCCAGTGCCATGAGTAAGACATATTGTCTGCCTCATGCACAAGGAGGGTCCAGGCACTGGTTTGGTGCAGTCATATATACAGTGTCCACATTTCTCACACATAAAACAGGAGCCTTGGTTGTCCTTGGCATTTTCCTTAGAGTAGTTGGGTAAGTTTAAAGCATTTCCAATTGCAACAACTGTAATTTTAACTTTTCTCTGTTGACCTTCCTTCAGGTCCCAATTGTTGAATGCAGAAATGGCCAAGTCCAGCAACTGGGACAAAAATATCTAGGGTCCCACCTGAAGTTTCTTACTGAACACTTGGAAGAGACCCATATGCTCCTGATAGGATAGCTGAGGACTAGATGAAAGATCAGTGAGGATCCAAGGATAAAATCATCAGAGATATCTCTCTCCTACTTTTCTGTCAGCTGCTCAATATGTCAAAAGTTAAGAAGGTCAAGAGGAAGAAGGTGGCCCTAGCTTCTGCTGTCATGAAGAAGCAGGAGGTCAAGAAGATGGTAAAACCCCTGTTTGAGAAGAGGCCAAAGAACTTTGGCAGAGGACAGGGCATTCAGCCCAAGAGAGACCTCACCTGCTTTCTTTCTTTGTTTTTATTTTTTCTCTTTCTCTCTTTGAGTTTATTGGTACATTTTAGGTATACAGTACAGTTACATTCCTCACTGGGATTTTGTACCTTTATAAAATGACAGATCTTGGTTCTCATTTTTTTCTTATTTTGCCCTCCCTTCACTCCCTGCTACCCTCTCCATTTACAAACACTTTATTTCCATTTTTTAAATTTTCTCATATTTTTTCTTTTCCCTTATTACCTTTCCCCTATCCTTCCCACTTTCCCTACACCTTTAGCCCTTTTCTTCCTATTTCACATTGTCAATTATCTCATTAGGATCTTGTGTACTATACTAGTTTTTCACACCAGAGAAACTATTCAGTATTTACACATGTGTAACTTATTTATTTCACTTAGGAGTATATTTTTGATATGTATCCATTTTCCTATAAATTAATTTCTCATTCTTTATAGCTGAATAGTATTCCATTTTATAGAAAAAAACGCATCTTCCTTATCTGGTCTGAATTGATGGGCAAATGGGCTATTTCCAAGTTTCAGCTATTACAAATTGTGCTGCTATAAACTGTATGCTATATACGTGCACATATATCTCTGTGATATGATTCTTTTAATTCTTTTGGAAAGATACCCAGCAGAGGGATGGCTGTCTCAAATGGAACCTCAAGTCCCAGCTATTTGAGGTATCTCCATATTAATCTCCATAGTGGTTGCACCAGTCTGCACTCCCACCAACAATGGAAAAGGGTTCCTTTCTTCTCACCCCCTCACTATTTGATATTGTTTGATTTCTTGATAGCAGCCATTCTTTGTTGGGGATCTCAGTGTTGTTTTTATCTGCATCTCTCAAAATACCAGTAATGTGGAACATTTTTTCATATATTTACTTGCTGCTTTTATTTCTTTGTCTGAGAAGTGTCTTTTCATTTCAGATGCCAGTTTTTGAATTGGGTCTTTATATTTGGGGGGCTGATTGTTTTGAATTCTTTATATATTCTAGATAATAGTTCTTTGTCTAAGGAGCAGCTGGTAAAAAGTTTGTCCCACAGTGTAGGTTGTCTCCTAGCTCTGGTGATGGTTTCTTTTGCAGTGCAGAAGCTTTTTAATAAGATGAGAACCCAGTTGTTGGTTCTTTCTGTTAGTTCCCATGCTACTGAGGATTTGTTAATAAAAATCTTTTCCTATGGCAATGTCTTCCAGAGTTCTGCCTACCTTATCTTCCAGTAAGTTTAGTGTTTATGTTTTAATATTTAGATCTTTAATCCATTTGGATTTTAATTTAATGCATGGTGAAAGATAAGGGTCCAATTTTAATCTTTGGCAGGTTGAAATCCAGTTTTTCCAACACCATTTATTGAAGAGACTGTCTTTCCTCCACTGAGGATGGTCAGCTCCTTTGTCAAAGATGAGGTAGCTGAGTACATCTGGACTTGTTTTTGTGTCTTCCAATCTATTCCACTGATCTTCAAGTCTGTTTCTTTGCCAGTACCATGCTGTTTTTAATCACAGTGGCTTTTTAGTATAGTTTCAAATTGGCAGTTGTTATACCAGCTGCCATGTGTCTGTTGCCTAGCATGGTTTTTGCTACTTCATGTTTGGTATGGTTCCAAATGAATATTTTGATTCTTTTTTCTAGTTCTGTGAAATATCATGTTGGAATTTCAATTGGCATTGCATTGAATCTGTATAGCAGTTTTGGTAGTATGGCCATTTTCACTATGTTGATTCTTCCTACCCAAGAGCAGGGGACATCTTTCCATTTTCTTATATCCTCTTTGATCTCTTTTTTCAGAGTGCTGTGGTTTTCAGTGTAGAGATCCTTTGCTTCTTTTGTTAGAATGATTCCCAGATACTGCATTTTTTTGGATGCTATTATGAAGGGAATTGTTTCCCTAATTTCTCTCTCATTGAGTCTATTATTTGTGTACAAGAAGGCTATTGATTTTTCGGTGTTGACCTTGTATCCAGCTACTTGCCTTGATCTGTCAATTAAGTCTAGAAATCTTTTGGTAGAGTTTTTGGGGTCTTCAATGTAGAGTATCATATCATCAGCAAATAATGACAGTTTAACTTCTTCCTTTGCTATTTTTATAGCTTTAATTTCTTTCTCTTGTCTAATTACTGAGGCTAATGTTTCCAGAACTATATCAAAGAGGAGAGGTGATAGTGGGCATCCTTGTTTGCTTCCTGATTTTGCTTCCTGATGAAAGTTTTCAGTTTTTGGCCATTTAGTATGATGTTGGATGTTGGTTTTTCATAGATAGCCTTTATTAAGTTGAGATAGAGTTCATGTAATCCAATTCTTTGCAGGATGTTTATCCTGAATTGGTGTTGAATTTTGTCAAATGCCTTTTCTGCATCTATTGAGAAGATCATATGGTTTTTGTCCTTGACACTGTTAATATAGTGTATTACATTTATTGACTTAGGTATGTTGAACTATCCTTGCATCCCTGGAATAAATTCAACTTGGTCAGGATGTATGATCTTCTTGATGATCCACTGTATTCTCTTTGCTAGTATCATATTAAGGATTTTTGCATCTATATTCATCAAGGAGATTGGCCTGTAGTTCTCTTTTTGAGTTGTGTGTTTCCCAGGTTTGGGAATCAAAGTGATACTTGCTTCCAGGAATGAATTTGATAGTATTGCTTGCCTTTCAATTTCATTGAAAAGTTTAAAGAGTAGTGGTTCTCTCTAAAGTACTAGTTCTTCTCTAAAGGTCTTTAAAATTCAGCAGTGAATCCATCAGGACCTGGGCTTTTCTGTGTTGGTAAATTTTTTACTACATTTTCAATTTCACTGACTGTAAATAGGGTGTTTAAAATGTTTTTATCTTCTTTGTTCAGGTTTGATAATTCATAAGTATCTAAAAATTTGTCCATTTCTTCTGTGTTTTCTAATATAGAGTATAGATTCTCAAAGTTTATCAAATGCTGTTTCTGTGTCTATTGAAATTATCATAAGATTTTGTCTGTGGTTCAG
>NW_022901018.1:16274-16592 GCF_012274545.1 Fukomys damarensis | reverse complement strand
TTACAAATGTGCTGTGTGCTATGGACCCTTGATGATGGAAAGAAAAGACTCCATATAGGAAGCTTGGTTTTGACTTGCTAGCCATCCATAAGAGGGCAGCAGAGCTAGGAAATAGAAAAAATTCTGCAAGGTGGTCTTTCTAGGTAATGACCTTTTAGCAGACTCTTTAAAGATACAGAGGAAATTCAGCCTCTTCTTCCCAGAGTTTCAGTATTAAAATTTAGCTGAGAGATCCTAAAGGCTGTAGATGTGGAAACACATCTCAGTAATGTGGCCCTACTTTGATCCCAGTTATGGAAGAAGCTATTATAGAGCTGT
>NW_022901018.1:0-395 GCF_012274545.1 Fukomys damarensis | reverse complement strand
TTTAAATTAGAAAAAGTTTAGGCCTCCAGTTGGAGGCCTCCATATGAAGGATATGCAGCTGGATTAATTTAGAATCCAAAAGGAGAGATTTAATATTTGGAAGTCATCAGCACATTGATGGTGTCTCAAAAAATTGATCTGGATGATATCACTTAGGGACAGAAATCAGGGGCAAAGGAGTCTGAGCAGAAGCCAGGAAGGAAGACAAGCAGAAAGTAGGATGTCTTGGAGGGCAAACCAAGAAAGGGTCTCAACAAAAGACAGTAAGAAAGACAAGGATGATGCCACAATTGAAATGGGCACCAGGAAGACTGAAAGATGAGAAAGTTGAGATGGGGGTGGCGTGTACCAACGACTATTTTGAGAAAATTTTCAGTATAAGGGATTGGTAATTG
>NW_022901017.1:10440-17589 GCF_012274545.1 Fukomys damarensis | reverse complement strand
TGCTATCACCTTGCTCTGTCTTAACCAGGGGCAGGTAGGGACCAGGGTGCATTAACTGTGTATCCCAGTGGTGCTCATGGTAGCCCTGACCAGCAGCTACATGAAGAGTACAGTTTTATTGTGTGGTGACCACTACTCGACAGACCTCTGTGTGACTTGTTCTTGAGGACTGCGTTTTTCCATGACAACAACACTTAAAACATCCACAAGGTAGTGCCTAGGACCAGGGGAACAGCACACTTGGCCTACAAGTCCTCAAAAGACTGCTTATTGCATAGCTGGCAGAGGGATGACATTTGGATGGCATTGCTAACCAGAGCTGGAGCAGTCTACTTAAGTCAAACTACGCAGAGCAGGTTCAGCCTGGGCCTAAAGATGGATTGAAGGTCAGGCGAATGCTGCACAGGAGTGAGGGCTCACAGTGCTCTTCACAGGTTCTCAGTGTTCTATGCGAGTCAAAATAGGGGGACTTCAGGCTCACTCCAAGACTCTCTCATGGACCAAGGTGTGCTATTTGCTATCTGATACAAGGTGGGAGGACTACATGGCTAGGCCGGGCTCATTTCCCCACCAGTTGTAATGTGAAGGGACGGCAGGCTGATGAACTCATGAACCATTACATTTCGGGTGGATGGTCTCAGGTGGGGTGCTTTTGAGCTCATGGCAGCATCAGCGAAACCAAAAAGGTCAGCAGGAGGCATGTCCAGTGGCTCATCTCTAGGCTGGCTGGCTAGAGACTGTAGTAATTCATGCACAATGGTATGAGCGAGGGATTCATGAGCTCCACAACCATGATAGGGCTTTTGAGGGAGGCAGAGAGGGTGAAGGAAGACTGAGATATCAGAAGGCTATGGGTCAACTGGAGGCCTTATGCCTACTGAGTCCCTGGGGATCTCAAGGAATGGCAATGCGCTGCTCACTTTTCACCCGGGTTCTGTCCCAAGCAATGTTTTTCTCTCTGATTCTGTAACCATTCCGTTTCAGAGGGATGTATGCACGCTGTGGAGAGTAGGAGTGCCCGGCCTGCCCATTGTTCGTACAGATTCTCCCCAAAGGAGACAAGCCTGAGCGTAACCTCACATCATGCTAGCCGGCAGCTCAACTTGGCTCTACAAGGAGAACAACGCCAGGTGGTTCTCATTGTGTGTCCAAGAGGAACTGAATGTTACACTGGATGCCAGCCGCGTGAGTGCAGGTTTCATAGTGGCAAAATGTACCTCAACTGTGCTGGGCTCGACAGCCAGGGGCCTGGCAGTCTCACACTGTGACGAGGAGCTCCTCAAGTTGCTAATGCCTGCAGCTCGTTAGGAGTGGGACATGTCAGCCATTCTAGGTAAAACCCATTGCTTCAAATCATTGATTCGGCGAGGAGGGGAGGTTCAGTGCAAGGTTCTCCAATTAACTTTGTGGCGCTGGCTCATGGCTGTGGCAAGTGCCGGCTCAGTGGGTATTACTCCATGACGCTCCAGACCTTGCAGTTTTATTTCTGGGAGTGGGTGTGCCCTGAATGCAGAACCGGTCTGAAAGGTTTCTGTATGAAAGTCACACCTGTGTGAACTTGGGCTGTTTCTCACTGTCCTTCTCATGCAGGAAGCTTTTCCGCTGGCTTGGGGACAGTCTACCTGCTGTGGGAAATAGACCATCACCATATCCACCGAGGAGACAGCCGTGAAGGATGTCTCACTGGCCAGCTAAGTAGTGCCCAAAGTTTATGACTTGCAGAGAGCTATGAGTCACGACTCACGCAGCTGTTAAAGGGTTCTAGTCATTCTGTATGAGGCAGCTAAGATGGAATGCAGGCTCAGTGCGGCTTTATTGGGCACTCCAACCTTCTTCCATTTGAAGGCTGGGCCAAGGGCCTTCTTATTTACATCTGAGGCCCTTCCCCTGTGTTCACCAGGGCCAGGTAGGGACCAGGGTGCGTTGACTGTGCATCCCAGTGGTCCTCAAGGCAGCCGTGAGCATCAGCTGCATGGAGGGTACAGACTTGCTGATTGCTGAGCACTACTCGACAGACCTCGGTATGACTTGTCCTTGAGGCCAGCGTTTTTCCATGCCAACAATCCTTAATTCATCCACAAGGTGACACCTAGGACGAGATCCAGAGCACAGTTGGCCTACAAGTCCTCAGAAGAGTGCTTGATGCCTAGCTGGCAGAGTATGACATTTGGACGGCATTGCTGACTACACCTTGAGCAGTCTACTTATGTGAAACGAGGCAGGGCAGGTTCAGCCGGGGCCTCAAGATGGACTGAAGTTCAATCGAATGCCGCACAGTAGGACTGGGGGCTCACAGTGCACTTCAAGGTTCTCAGTGTTCTCTGCGAGTCAAAAGAGGGGGAATTCAGGCTCACTCCAAGACTCTCTCCTGGATCTTGGCGTGCTATTTGCTACCTGTGGCCAGGTGGGTGGACTGCATGGCTAGGCCCTGCTCATCACACCACCAGTTTTAATCTGAAGTTAAAGCAGGCTGATGAACTCATGAACCATCCCGTTGCTGGTGGTTGGCCTCAAGCTGGGGTTCTTTGAAGCCCATGGCAGCATCAGTGACACCCAAAAGGTCGGCAGGAGGCAACCACAGATGTCCTGCGGCTCATCTCTCGGCTGGCTGGCTGGTTAGAGACTGTAGTGATTCGCACACAATGGTATGAGCGAGGGCTCTGTGAGCTCCTGAACCAAGCTAGGGCTTTGAAGGGAGGCAGGGAGGGTGAAGGAGGACTGAGATATCAGAAACCCGTGGGTCACCTGGGGGACTTGGGCCTACTGAGTCCCTGGGGGTCTCAATGAATGGCAATGCCCTGCTCACTTTTCAACCGGTTTCTGTGCCGAGCCATGTTTTCTTTCTTATTCTGTCTCCATTCCTTTTCATTGGGCTGTATGCAGGCTGTGGATAGCAGGAGTGCCCCGCCTGACCATTGCTCGTACAGATTCTCCCCGATGGAGCCTAGCCTCACAGTGACCTCACATCATGCTAGCCGACAGCTCAAGTTGGCTCTGCAAGGGAACGACGCCAGGTGGTTCTCACAATGCATCCAAGAGGAACTGAATGTTACACTGGATGCCAGCCGTGTGAGTGCAGGTTTCACAGTGGCAAAATGTACCTCAACTGTCCTGGGCTCGATATCCGGGGGCCTGGCAGTCTCACACTGTGACGAGGAGCTGCTCAAGTTGCTCCTGTCGGCAGTTCGTGAGTGGTGGGACATGTTGGCCATTCTAGGTAAAACCCAATGCTTCAAATCATTGCTTCGGCGAGGAGGGGAGTGTCAATGCAAGGCTCTCCAATTAACTTCGTGGTGCCGGCTCATGGCTGTGGCAAGTACCTGCTCAGTGAATATTATTCCATGACTCTCCAGACCTCTGCAGTATTGTTTCTGGGACTGGGTGTGCCCTGAATGCAGAACCATTGTGAAACTTTCTGCATGGAAGTCACACCTGTGTGAAATTGGGCTGTGTCTGACTGGCCTTCTCAAGCAGGATGCTTTTCCTCGGGCTTGGGGACAGTCTCCCTGCTGTGGGCAATAAACCCTCACCATATGCATGGAGCCGACAGCCGTGAGGGCTGTCTCACTGGCCAGCTAATAGTGCCCAACGTTTATGACTTGCAGAGAGTTATGAGTCACGACTCTCGCAGCTGTTAAGGGGTTCTAGTCATTCTGTGCGAGGCAGGTAAGATGGAATGCAGGCTCAGTGCAGCTTTATTGGCCACTCCAAGCTTCTTCCATTTGAAGGTTAGGCCAGGGGACTTCTTATTTACTACCGAGGCCCTTCCCCTGTGTTCACCAGGGCCAGGTAGTGACCAGGGTGCGTTGACTGTGTATCCCAGTGGTCCTCAATGCAGCCGTGAGCAGCAGCTGCATGGAGGGTACAGACTTGCTGAGTGCTGACCACTACGCGACAAACCTCGGTGTTACTTGTCCTTGAGGCCAGCGTTTTTCCATGCCAACCATCCTTAATACATCCACAAGGTGGCGCCTAGGACTAGATCCAGAGCACAGTTGGCCTACAAGCCCTCAGAAGAGTGCTTGATGCCTAGCTGGCAGAGTGATGACATTTGGACGGCATTGCTGAATACACCTTGAGCAGTCCACTTATGTGAAGCGAGGCAGGGCAGGTTCAGACTGGGCCTCAAGATGCACTGAACGTCTGGTGAATGCCGCACACTATGAGTGAGGGCTCACAGTGCCCTTCAAACATTCTCAGTGTTCCCTGCGTGTCAAAGGAGGGGGAATTCAGGCTCACTCCAAGACTCTCTCCTGGATCTTGGCGTGCTATTTGCTATCTGTGGCCAGGTGGGTGGACTGCATGGCTAGGCCCTGCTCATCTCCCCACCAGTTTTAATCTGAAGTTATAGCACGCCGAAGAAATCATGAACCATCGCATTGCTGGTGGTTGGCCTCAAGCTGGGGTTCGTTGGAGCCCATGACAGCATCAGTGACACCCAAAAGGTCGGCAGGAGGCAACCACAGGTGTCCTGCGGCTCATCTCTCGGCTTGCTGGCTAGAGAATGTAGTGCTTCACGCACAATTGTATGAGCGAGGGCTCTGTGAGCTCCTGAACCAAGCCAGGGCTTTGAAGGGAGGAAGGGAGGGTGAAGGAGGACTGAGATATCAGAAACGCGTGGGTCACCTGGGGGACTTTGGATTACTGAGTCCCTGGGTTTCTCAGTGAATGGCAATGTCCTGCTCACTTTTCAACCGATTTCTGTGCCAAGCGACGTTTTCTTTCTGATTCTGTCACCATTCCTTTTCAGAGGGCTGCATGCAGGCTGTGCAGAGCAGGAGTGCCCTGCCTGACCGTTGTTCATAGAGATTCTCCATGATGGAGCATATCCGCACAGTGACCTCACATCATGCTAGCCGACAGCTCAAGTTGGCTCTGCAAGGAGAACGACGCCAGGTGTTTCTCACAATGCGTCCAAGAGGAAGTGAATGTTATACTGAATGCCATCCGTGTGAGTGCAGGTTTCACAAAGGCAAAATGTACCTCAACTGTCCTGTGCTCGAAATCCCGGTGCCTGGCAGTCTCACACTGTGACAAGGAGCTCCTCAAGTTGCTCCTGCCTGCAGTTCGTGAGGAGTGTGACATGTCGGCCATTCTAGGTAAAACCGAAAGCTTCAAATCATTGATTCGGCGAGGAGGCGATATGCAACGCAACGCTCTCCAATTAACTTCGTGGTGCCGGCTCATGGCTGTGGCAAGCCCCGGCTCACTGCATATTATTCCATGACTCTCCAGACCTCTGCAGTATTGTTTCTGGGAGTGGGTGTGCCCTGAATGCAGAACCAGTCTGAAAGCTTTCTGTATGAAAGTCACACCTGTGTGAACTTGGGCTGTGTCTGACAGGCCTTCTCCAGCAGGATGCTTTTCCTAGGTCTTGGGGACAGTCTCCCTGCTGTGGGCAATAGACCCTCACCATATGCTCGGAGCCGACAAACGTGAGGGCTGTCTCACTGGCCAGCTAATAGTGCCCAAATTTTATGACTTGCAGAGAGTTATGAGTCACGACTCTCTCAGCTGTTTAGGGGTCTAGTTATTTTGTGCGAGGCAGCTAAGATGGAACGCAGGCTCAGTGCGGCTTGATTGGCCACTCCGACTTTCTTCCCTTTGAAGGTTAGGCCAAGGGCCTTCTTATTTACTTCCTAGGCCCTTCCCCTGTGTTTACCAGGGCCAGGTAGGGACCAGGGGGCGTTGACTGTGTATCCCAGTGGTCCTCAATGCAGCCGTGAGCAGCAGCTGCATTGAGGGTACAGACTTGCTGAGTGCTGATCACTACTCGACAGACCTCGGTGTGACTTGTCCTTGAGGCCAGCATTTTTCCATGCCAACGATCATTAATACATCCAGAAGGTGGCGCCTAGGACTAGATTCAGAGCACAGTTGGCCTACAAGTCCTCAGAAGAGTGCTTGATGCCTAGCTGGCAGAGTGATGACACTTGGAAGGCATTGCTGACTACACCTCGAGCAGTCCACTTCCGTGAAACGAGGCAGGGCAGGTTCAGCCGGGACCTCAAGATGGACTGAAGGTCTGCCGAATGCCGCACAGTAGGAGTGAGGGCTCACAGTGCCCTTCAAACGTTCTCAGTGTTCCCTGCGTGTCAAAGGAGGGGGAATTCAGGCTCACTCCAAGACTCTCTCCTGGATCTTGGCGTGCTATTTGCTACCTGTGGCCAGGTGGGTGGACTGCATGGCTAGGCCCTGCTCATCTCCCCACCAGTTTTAATCTGAAGTTATAGCAGGCCTATGAACTCCTGAACCATCGCATTGCTGGTGGTTGGCCTCAAGCTGGGGTTCGTTGGAGCCCATGACAGCATCAGTGACACCCAAAAGGTCGGCAGGAGGCAACCACAGATGTCCTGCAGCTCATCTCTCGGCTGGCTGGCTGGCTAGAATCTGTAGTGCTTCACTCACAATGGTATGAGCGAGGGCTCTGTGAGCACCTGAACCAAGGTAGGGCTTTGAAGGGAGGAAGGGAGGGTGAAGGAGGACTGAGATATCAGAAACCCGTGGGTCACCTGGGGGACTTGGGCCTACTGAGTCCCTGGGGGTCTCAATGAATGGCAATGCCCTGTTCCCTTTTCAACTGGTTTCTGTGCCGAGCGATGTTTTCTTTCTGATTCTGTCTCCATACCTTTTCAGAGAGCTGTATGCAGGCTGTGGAGGGCAGGAGTGCCCGGCCTGACCATTGCTCGTACAGATTCTCCCCGATGAACCCTAGCCTCACAGTGACCTCACATCATGCTAGCCGACAGCTCCAGTTGGCTCTGCAGGGGAACAACGCCAGGTGGTTCTCACAATGCGTCCAAGAGGAACTGAATGTTACACTGGATGCCAGCCATTTGAGTGCAGGTTTCACAGTGGCAAAATGTACCTCAACTGTCCTGGGCTCGAAACCAAGGGGCCTGGCAGTCTCACACTGTGACAAGGAGCCCCTCAAGTTGCTCCTGCCTGCAGTTCGTGAGTAGTGCGACATGTCGGCCATTCTAGGTAAAACCCAAAGCTTCAAATCATTGATTCGGCGAGGAGGCGATATGCAACGCAACGCTCTCCAATTAACTTCGTGGTGCCGGCTCATGGCTGTGGCAAGCCCCGGCTCACTGCATATTATTCCATGACTCTCCAGACCTCTGCAGTATTGTTTCTGGGAGTGGG
>NW_022901017.1:7057-9235 GCF_012274545.1 Fukomys damarensis | reverse complement strand
CTCGGCTGGCTGGCTGGCTAGAATCTGTAGTGCTTCACTCACAATGGTATGAGCGAGGGCTCTGTGAGCACCTGAACCAAGGTAGGGCTTTGAAGGGAGGAAGGGAGGGTGAAGGAGGACTGAGATATCAGAAACCCGTGGGTCACCTGGGGGACTTGGGCCTACTGAGTCCCTGGGGGTCTCAATGAATGGCAATGCCCTGTTCCCTTTTCAACTGGTTTCTGTGCCGAGCGATGTTTTCTTTCTGATTCTGTCTCCATACCTTTTCAGAGAGCTGTATGCAGGCTGTGGAGGGCAGGAGTGCCCGGCCTGACCATTGCTCGTACAGATTCTCCCCGATGAACCCTAGCCTCACAGTGACCTCACATCATGCTAGCCGACAGCTCCAGTTGGCTCTGCAGGGGAACAACGCCAGGTGGTTCTCACAATGCGTCCAAGAGGAACTGAATGTTACACTGGATGCCAGCCATTTGAGTGCAGGTTTCACAGTGGCAAAATGTACCTCAACTGTCCTGGGCTCGAAACCAAGGGGCCTGGCAGTCTCACACTGTGACAAGGAGCCCCTCAAGTTGCTCCTGCCTGCAGTTCGTGAGTAGTGCGACATGTCGGCCATTCTAGGTAAAACCCAATGCTTCAAATCATTGCTTCGGCGAGGAGGGGAGGTTCAATGCAAGGCTCTCCAATTAACTTGGTGGCGCCGGCTCATGGCTGTGGCAAGTTCCGTCTCAGTGCGTAGTATTCCATGAGTCTCCAGACCTCTGCAGTATTGTTCCTGGGAGTGGGTGTGCCCTGAATGCAGAACCAGGCTGAAAGTTTTCTGTATGAAAGTGAAACCTGTGTGAACTTGGCCTGTGTCTGACTGGCGTTCTCAAGCAGGATGCTTTTCCTCGGGCTTGGGGAAAGTCTCCCTGCTGTGGGCAAGAGACCCTCACCACATGCACGGAGCCAACAGCCATGAGCACTGTCTCACTGGCCAGCTAATTAGTGCCCAAATAAAGCTTTCTGTATGAAAGTCACACCTGTGTGAACTTGGGCTGTGTCTGACAGGCCTTCTCCAGCAGGATGCTTTTCCTAGGTCTTGGGGACAGTCTCCCTGCTGTGGGCAATAGACCCTCACCATATGCTCGGAGCCGACAAACGTGAGGGCTGTCTCACTGGCCAGCTAATAGTGCCCAAATTTTATGACTTGCAGAGAGTTATGAGTGTATGAAAGTCACACCTGTGTGAACTTGGGCTGTGTCTGACAGGCCTTCTCCAGCAGGATGCTTTTCCTAGGTCTTGGGGACAGTCTCCCTGCTGTGGGCAATAGACCCTCACCATATGCTCGGAGCCGACAAACGTGAGGGCTGTCTCACTGGCCAGCTAATAGTGCCCAAATTTTATGACTTGCAGAGAGTTATGAGTCACGACTCTCTCAGCTGTTTAGGGGTCTAGTTATTTTGTGCGAGGCAGCTAAGATGGAACGCAGGCTCAGTGCGGCTTGATTGGCCACTCCGACTTTCTTCCCTTTGAAGGTTAGGCCAAGGGCCTTCTTATTTACTTCCTAGGCCCTTCCCCTGTGTTTACCAGGGCCAGGTAGGGACCAGGGGGCGTTGACTGTGTATCCCAGTGGTCCTCAATGCAGCCGTGAGCAGCAGCTGCATGGAGGGTACAGACTTGCTGAGTGCTGATCACTACTCGACAGACCTCGGTGTGCCTTGCCCTTGAGGTCAGCATTTTTCCATGCCAACGATCATTAATACATCCAGAAGGTAGCGCCTAGGACTAGATTCAGAGCACAGTTGGCCTACAAGTCCTCAGAAGAGTGCTTGATGCCTAGCTGGCAGAGTGATGACATTTGGAAGGCATTGCTGACTACACTTCGAGCAGTCCACTTCCATGAAACGAGGCAGGGCAGGTTCAGCCGGGACCTCAAGATGGACTGTAGGTCTGGCGAATGCCGCACAGTAGGAGTGAGGGCTCACAGTGCCCTTCACATGTTCTCAGTGTTCTCTGCGAGTCAAAAGAGGGGGAATTCAGGCTCACCCCAAGACTCTCTCCTGGATCTTGGTGTGCTATTTGCTATCTGTGGCAAGGTGGGTGGACTGCATGGCTCGGCCCTGCTCATCTCCCCACCAGTTTTAATCTGAAGTTATAGCAGGCCGATGAACTCATGAACCATCCCATTGCTGGTGGTTG
>NW_022901017.1:5219-6421 GCF_012274545.1 Fukomys damarensis | reverse complement strand
ATCATGCTAGCCGGCAGCTCAACTTGGCTCTGCAAGGAGAACGACGCCAGGTGGTTCTGACAATGCGTCCAAGAGGAACTGAATGTTTCACTGGATGACCGCCGTTTGAGTGCAGGTTTCACAGTGGCAAAATGTACCTCAACTGTCCTGGGCTCGAAACCAAGGGGCCTGGCAGTCTCACACTGTGACAAGGAGCCCCTCAAGTTGCTCCTGCCTGCAGTTCGTGAGTAGTGCGACATGTCGGCCATTCTAGGTAAAACCCAATGCTTCAAATCATTGCTTCGGCGAGGAGGGGAGGTTCAATGCAAGGCTCTCCAATTAACTTGGTGGCGCCGGCTCATGGCTGTGGCAAGTTCCGTCTCAGTGCGTAGTATTCCATGAGTCTCCAGACCTCTGCAGTATTGTTCCTGGGAGTGGGTGTGCCCTGAATGCAGAACCAGGCTGAAAGTTTTCTGTATGAAAGTGAAACCTGTGTGAACTTGGCCTGTGTCTGACTGGCGTTCTCAAGCAGGATGCTTTTCCTCGGGCTTGGGGAAAGTCTCCCTGCTGTGGGCAAGAGACCCTCACCACATGCACGGAGCCAACAGCCATGAGCACTGTCTCACTGGCCAGCTAATTAGTGCCCAAATTTTATGACTTGCAGAGAGTTATGAGTCACGACTCTCGCAGCTGTTAAGGGGTTCTAGTCATTTTGTGCGAGGCAGCTAAGATGAAACGCAGGCTCAGTGAGGCTTGATTGGCCACTCCAACTCTCCTCCCTTTGAACGTTAGGCAAGGGCCTTCTTATTTACTTCCTAGGCCCTTCCCCTGTGTTTACCAGGGCCAGGTAGGGACCAGGGTGCATTGACTGTGTATCCCAGTGGTGCTCAATGCAGCCGTGAGCAGCTGCTGCATTGAGGGTACAGACTTGCTGAGTGCTGATCACTACTCGACAGACCTCGGTGTGCCTTGCCCTTGAGGTCAGCATTTTTCCATGCCAACGATCATTAATACATCCAGAAGGTAGCGCCTAGGACTAGATTCAGAGCACAGTTGGCCTACAAGTCCTCAGAAGAGTGCTTGATGCCTAGCTGGCAGAGTGATGACACTTGGAAGGCATTGCTGACTACACCTCGAGCAGTCCACTTCCATGAAACGAGGCAGGGCAGGTTCAGCCGGGACCTCAAGATGGACTGAAGGTCTGCCGAATGCCGCACAGTAGG
>NW_022901017.1:0-3520 GCF_012274545.1 Fukomys damarensis | reverse complement strand
ATTTTTCCATTTTCCATGCCAACGATCATTAATACATCCAGAAGGTAGCGCCTAGGACTAGATTCAGAGCACAGTTGGCCTACAAGTCCTCAGAAGAGTGCTTGATGACTAGCTGGCAGAGTGATGACATGCATTGCTGATTCAGAAGAGTGCTTGATGCCTAGCTGGCAGAGTGATGACATTTGGAAGGCATTGCTGACTACACTTCGAGCAGTCCACTTCCATGAAACGAGGCAGGGCAGGTTCAGCCGGGAACTCAAGATGGACTGTAGGTCTGGCGAATGCCGCACAGTAGGAGTGAGGGCTCACAGTGCCCTTCACATGTTCTCAGTGTTCTCTGCGAGTCAAAAGAGGGGGAATTCAGGCTCACCCCAAGACTCTCTCCTGGATCTTGGTGTGCTATTTGCTATCTGTGGCAAGGTGGGTGGACTGCATGGCTCGGCCCTGCTCATCTCCCCACCAGTTTTAATCTGAAGTTATAGCAGGCCGATGAACTCATGAACCATCCCATTGCTGGTGGTTGGCCTCAAACTGGGGTTTGCTGGTGCCCATGACAGCGTCAGTGACACCCAAAAGGTCGGCAGGAGGCAACCACAGATGTGCTGCGGCTCATCTCTCGGCTGGCTGGCTGGCTAGAGACTGTAGTGCTTCACTCACAATGGTATGAGCGAGGGCTCTGTGAGCACCTGAAACAAGCTAGGGCTTTGAAGGGAGGCAGGGAAGGTGAAGGAGGACTGAGATATCAGAAACCCGTGGATCATCTGGGGGACTTGGGCCTACTGAGTCCCTGGGGGTCTCAATGAATGGCAATGCCCTGCTCACTTTTCAACCGTTTTCTGTGCCGAGCCATGTTTTCTTTCTGATTCTGTCTCCATTGCTTTTCAGAGGGTTGTATGCAGGCTGTGGAGAGCAGGAGTGCCCCGCCTGTCCATTGGTCGTACAGATTCTCCCCGATGGAGCCTAGCCTCAGAGTGACCTCACATCATGCTAGCAAACAGCTCAAGTTGGCTCTGCAGGGGGAACGATGCCAGGTGGATCTCACAATGCGTCCAAGAGGAACTGAATGTTACACTGGATGCCAGCCGTGTGAGTGCAGGTTTCATAGTGGCAAAATGTACCTCAACTGTCCTGGGCTCGAAATCCGGGGGCCTGGCAGTCTCACACTGCGATGAGGAGCCCCTCAAGTTGCTCCTGCCTGCAGTTCGTGAGTAGTGCGACATGTCGGCCATTCTAGGTAAAACCCAATGCTTCAAATCATTGCTTCGGCGAGAAGGGGAGGTTCAATGCGGGGCTCTCCAATTAACTTCGTGGCGCCGGCTCATGGCTGTGGCAAGTTCCGTCTCACTGCGTATTATTCCATGACTCTCCAGACCTCTGCAGTATTGTTTCTGGGAGTGGGTGTGCCCTGAATGCAGAATCAGTCTGAAAGTTTTCTGTATGAAAGTCACACCTGTGTGAACTTGGCCTGTGTATGACTGGCCTTCTCCAGCAGGATGCTTTTCCTCGGGCTTGGGGACAGTCTCCCTGCTGTGGGCAATAGACCCTCACCACATGCACGGAGCAGACAGCCGTGAGCGCTGCCTCACTGACCAGCTAATTAGTGCCCAAAGTTTATGACTTGCAGAGAGTTATGAGTCACGACTCTCGCAGCTGTTAAGGGGTTCTCGTCATTCTGTGCGAGGCAGCTAAGATGGAATGCAGGCTCAGTGCGGCTTGATTGGCCACTCCAACCTTCTTCCATTTGAAGGCTAGGCCAAGGGCCTTCTTATTTACTTCTGAGACCCTTCCCCTGTGTTCACCAGGGCCAGGTAGGGACCAGGGTGCATTGACTGTGTATCCCAGTGGTCCTCAATGCAGCCGTGAGCAGCTGTTCCATTGAGGGTACAGACTTGCTGAGTGCTGAGCACTACTCGACAGACCTCCATGTGACTTGTCCTTGAGGCCAGCGTTTTTCCATTCCAACGATTCTTAATACATAGACAAGGTGGCGCCTAGGACGAGATCTGGAGAACAGTTGGCCTACAAGTCCTCAGAAGAGTACTTGATGCCTAGCTGGCAGAGTGATGACATTTGGAAGGCATTGCTGACTACACCTCGAGCAGTCCACTTCCGTTAAACGAGGCAGGGCAGGTTCAGACTAGTCCACAAGATGGACTGAAGGTCTGGGGAATGCAGCGCAGTAGGAGTGAGGGCTCACAGTGCCCTTCACAGGTTCTCAGTGTTCTCTGCGAGTCAAAAGAGGGGGAATTCAGGCTCACTCCAAGACTCTCTCCTGGAACTTGGTGTGCTATTTGCTACCTGTGGCCAAGTGGGTGGACTGCATGGCAAGGCCCTGCTCATCTCCCCACCAGTTTTAATCTGAAGTTATAGCAGGCCGATGAACTCATGAACCATCCCATTGCTGGTGGTTGGCCTCAAGCTGGGGTTCATTGGAGCCCATGACAGCATCAGTGACACCCAAAAGGTCGGCAGGAGGCAACCACAGATGTCCTGTGGCTCATCTTTCGGCTGGCTGCTTGGCTAGAGACTGTAGTGCTTCACGCACAATGGTATGAGCGAGGGCTCTGTGAGCACCTGAACCAAGCTAGGGCTTTGAAGGGAGGCAGGGAAGGTGAAGGAGGACTGAGATATCAGAAACCCGTGGATCATCTGGGGGACTTGGGCCTACTGAGTCCCTGGGGGTCTCAATGAATGGCAATGCCCTGCTCAATTTTCAACCGGTTTCTGAGCCGAGCCATGTTTTCTTTCTGATTCTGCCACCATTCCTTTTCAGAGGGCTGTATGCAGGCTGTGGAGAGCAGGAGTGCCCCGCCTGATCATTGGTCGTACAGATTCTCCCCGATGGAGCCTAGCCTCACAGTGACCACACATCATGCTAGCCGACAGCTCAAGTTGGCTCTGCAGGGGGAACGATGCCAAGTGGATCTCACAATGCGTCCAAGAGGAACTGAATGTTACACTGGATGCCAGCCGTGTGAGTGCAGGTTTCACAGTGGCAAAATGTACCTCAACTGTCCTGGGCTCGAAATCTAGGGGCCTGGCAGTCTCACACTGTGACGAGGAGCCCCTCAAGTTGCTCCTGCCTGCAGTTCGTGAGTAGTGCGACATGTCGGCCATTCTAGGTAAAACCCAATGCTTCAAATCATTGCTTCGGCGAGGAGGGGACGATCAATGCAAGTCTCTCCAGTTAACTTCGTGGCGCCGGCTCATGGCTGTGGCAAATTCCGTCTCAGTGCGTATTATTCCATGAGTCTCCAGACCTCTGCAGTAATGTTCCTGGGAGTGGGTGTGCCCTGAATGCAGAACCAGTCTGAAAGTTGTCTGTATGAAAGTCAAACCTGTGTGAACTTGGGCTGCGTCTGACTTGCCTTCTCAAGCAGGATGCTTTTACTTGGGCTTGGTGACAGTCTCCCTGCTGTGGGCAATAGACCCTCACCATATGCACGGAGCCAACAGATGTGAGCGCTGTCTCACTGGCCAGCTAATTAGTGAACAAAGTTTATGACTTGCAGAGAGTTAT
>NW_022901016.1:13738-16033 GCF_012274545.1 Fukomys damarensis | reverse complement strand
TAACCCTATCCCTGAGCCTCGAGGAGGGACTTACATTCCTACATCATTCCTAAAACTCGGGGTATAATGAACACGAAGCCTTACCCTCCGTCACACACTACACTACATGGGGAGTCCAACGGGGAATCAGATGCAGCCCCTAAATGTGGCTCTAACGCTAGGCGATGGCCCCTCCCTCCCGATTCTGTCAAGGCGTCAAGCCTCCGGTCCGAGGGAAAACCACGGCACATGCGAGCTTCACAAAAGTCACTGCCCTCACCTTACCTCTCACGCCCAAATTGTCTGCTGTGTGAATTCCTTCTGTGTCGTGCTCCCCTGTCCTAACCCTAACCCTAATCTACCACCTGATTCCTACCTTCCCAGAGGGCGGTCCTAGACCTCCTCCACTGTGGCTGAGCCTAAGGTGAAATCTCATGCTGATACTCACTAGGAAAGCCGCACACGGACACCCAGGTGGAGAAACTGAGAGGCTGTCACTCACCGGGATCCTCTTCCCAACACTCATCCTCAGCCGGACCCCCGGGGGAGGGACTGACCTTCCTGTGCCATTCGGAACACTGAAGGTCACATGAACAGTGGCCCCCGCCCGCTGAAATGTAGACGACGCGACGCGAGGAGTGGAATGGGGAGCCTGTCCCGTCCCCATCATCGAGCTCTCACCCTATGCGCTGGCCCGGCACTACCCACTGGCACTGTGGTGCGAGGCGCGGGTCCTTGGAAATACCCAGTGCATCCCAACTTCGTGAAAGGCGCTGCCCTCACCTTCCCTCGCACAGGCAAACTACCCGGTAGGCGACTTCCTTCCGGATCACGCTCACCAACCCTAACCCTAACCCTAAGCCACCACCTGATTCCTAAGCTCCCAGCAGGCGGTCCTGGAAATCCGGCACTGGGGCTGAGCCTAAGGCGCAATCTCATGCCGCTACCACCTAGGGAACCCACACCCCAATAGCCAGGGACAGAAACTGCCAGCCTATCACCCACCGGCATCCTCTCTATCCCCAGCGGTAACAGTAGCGCTGACCCGAGAGGAGGGACTTCTACTCCTACATCATTCCTCAGCCTGGACGTCCAACTAACACCGACAGACACCGTCCAACGCTCAGGACACAACACAGGGAAAAAAGCGGGGGGGCCTATTCCGTCCCGGACATAAAGCGCTAACCCTCCTCGCTGGCCAGTCACTGCCCACTATAGCCAGGCCTCCATGGGCAGTTCCCAGAAAACACACATTCGACCCCACCTTCAAGAAAGGCGCTGCCCTCACCTTCCCTCACACAGGCAAACTACCTGGAAGGTGAATTCCGTCCGGGTCATGCTCACCAATCCTAACCCTAACCCTATCCCTGAGCCTCAAGGAGGGACTTACATTCCTACATCATTCCTAAAACTCAGGGTCCAATGAACACGAAGCTTTACCCTCCGTCACACACTACACTACACCGGGAGTCCAACGGGGAATCCGATCCAGCCCCTAAATGTGGCTCTAACGCTAGGCGATGGCCCCTCCCTCCCGATTCTCTCAAGGCGGCAAGGCTCCAGTCCGAGGGAAAACCACGGCACATCGGAGCATCACAAAAGTCACTGCCCTCATCTTACCAATCACGCCCAAACTGTCTGCTGTGTGAATTCCCTCCGTGTCCTGCTCCCCTGTCCTAACCCTAACCCTAAGCCACCACCTGATTCCTACCTTCCCAGAGGGCGGTCCTCGACCGCCTCCACTGTGGCTGAGCCTAACGTGAAATCTCATGCTGATACTCACTAGGAAAGCCGCACACCGACACCCAGGTGCAGAAACTGCCAGCCTGTCACTCAGCGGGATCCTCATCCCAGCCCTCACCCTCAGCCGGACCCCGGGGGGAGGGACTGACGTTCCTATGCCATTCGGAACACTGAAGGTCACATGAGCAGGGGCCCCCGCCCACTGAAATGTAGACGACGCGACACGAGGAGTGGAATGGGGAGCCTGTCCCGTCCCCATCATCGAGCTCTCACCCTACTCGCTGGCCCGGCACTACCCACTGGCACTGCGGTGCGAGGCGCGGGTCCTTGGAAATACCCAGTGCATCCCAACTTCGTGAAAGGCGCTGCCCTCACCTTCCCTCGCACAGGCAAACTACCCAGTAGGCGACTTCCTTCCGGATCACGCTCACCAACCCTAACCCTAACCATAAGCCACCACCTGATTCCTAAGCTCCCAGCAGGCGGTCCTTGAAATCCGGGACTGGTGCTGAGCCTAAGGCGCAATCTCATGCTGCTACCACCTAGGGAACCCACACCCCAATAGCCAGGGAG
>NW_022901016.1:0-13343 GCF_012274545.1 Fukomys damarensis | reverse complement strand
CCGTGGGGCGGCACTTGAAATCCTCCCCTGTGCTTAAGCCTCAGGTGCCATCTCATGCTGACACTAACTAGGAAACCCACAGCCCGACACCCAGGCAGCGAAATCCCAAAGCTATCCTTCTCCGGAATCCTCTGCCTAACACTAAACCTATCCCTGAGCCTCGAGGAGGGACATATATTCCTACATCATTCCTAAAACTCAGGGTCCAATGAACACGAAGCTTTACCCTCCGTCACACACTACAGTACACGGGGAGTCCAACGGGGAATCCGATCCAGCCCCTAAATGTGGCTCTAACGCTAGGCGATGGCCCCTCCCTCCCGATTCTGTCAAGGCAGTAAGGCTCCCGTCCGAGGGATAACCTTGGCACATCCAAGCTTCACAAAAGTCACTGCCCTCACCTTACCTCTCACGCCCAACTTGTCTGCTGTGTGAATTCCTTCCGTGTCGTGCTCCACTGTCCTAACCCTAACCCTAACCCTTAGAAACCACCTGATTCCTACCTTCCCAGAGGGCGGTCCTCGACCTCCGCCACTGTGGCTGAGCCTAAGGTGAAATCTCATGCTGATACTCACTAGGAAAGCCACACACCGACACCCAGGTGCAGAAACTGCCAGGCCTTCACTCACCGGGATCCTCATCCCCGCCCTCACCCTCACCCAGACCCCGGGGGGATGGACTGACCTTCCTATGCCATTCGGAACACTGAAGGTCACATGAGCAGGGGCCCCTGCCCGCTGAAATGTAGACGACGCGACGAGAGGAGTGGAATGGGGAGCCTGTCCCGTCCCCATCATCGAGTTCTCACCCTACTCGCTGGCCCGGCACTACCCACTGGCACTGCGGTGCAAGCCGCGGGTCCTTCGAAATACCCAGTGCATCCCAACTTCGTGAAAGGCACTGCCCTCACCTTCCCTCCCACAGGCAAACTACCTGGTGGGCGATTTCCTCCCGGATCATGCTCACCAAACCTAACCCTAACCCTAAGCCACCACCTGATTCCTAAGCTCCCAGCAGACCATCCTTGAAATCCCGCACTGGGGCAGAGCCTAAGGCGGAATCTCATGCCGCTACCACCTAGGGAACCCACACCCCAATAGCCAGTGGGAGAAACTCCCAGCCTATCACCCCCCGGAATCCTGTCTATCCCCAGCTCTAACAGTGGCGCTGACCCGAGAGGAGGGACTTCTACTCCTACACTATTCCTCAGCGTGAACGTCCAACTAACACCGACAGACATCGTCCAACGCTCAGGACACTACTCAGGGAGGAAAGCGGGGGGGGCCTATTCCGTCCCGGACATGTAGCGCTAACCCTCCTCGCTGGCCAGTCACTGCCCACTATAGCCAGGCCTCCATGGGCAGGTCCTGGGAAACACACATTCGACCCCACCTTCAAGAAAGGTGCTGCCCTCACCTTTCCTCACACAGGCAAACAACCCGGTAGGCGACTTCGACACTACTCAGGGAGGAAAGCGGGGGGGGCCTATTCCGTCCCGGACATGTAGCGCTAACCCTCCTCGCTGGCCAGTCACTGCCCACTATAGCCAGGCCTCCATGGGCAGGTCCTGGGAAACACACATTCGACCCCACCTTCAAGAAAGGTGCTGCCCTCACCTTTCCTCACACAGGCAAACAACCCGGTAGGCGACTTCTCCTGGATCATGCTCACCAACCCTAACCCTAACCCTAAGCCACCACCTGATTCCTAAGCTCCCAGCAGGCGGTCCTTGAAATCCGGCACTGGGGCTGAGCCTAAGGCGCAGTCTCATGCCGCTACCACCTTGGGAACCCACACCCCAATAGCCAGGGAGAGAAACTGCCAGCCTATCACCCACCAGAATCCTGTCTAGTCCCAGCGCTAAAAGTACCACTGACCCGAGAGGAGGGACTTCTACTCCTACATCATTCCTCAGCCTGGACGTCCAACTAACACCGACAGACACCGTCCAACGCTCAGGACACCACTCAGGGAGGGAAGCGGGGGGGGCCTATTCCATCCCGGACATCGAGCGCTAACCCTCCTCGCTGGCCAGTCGCTGCCCACTATAGCCAGGCCTCCATGGGCACGTCTTGGGAAACACACATTCGACCCCACCTTCAAGAAAGGCGCTGCCCTCACCTTCGCTCGCACAGGCAAATTGCCTGAAAGGTGAATTCCGTCCGGGTCATGCTCACCAATCCTAACCCTAACCCTAGCACACAGCCTGATGCCTCAGTTGCCGTGGGGCGGCACTTGAAATCCTCCCCTGTGCTTCAGCCTCAGGTGCCATCTCATGCTGACACTAACTAGGAAACTCACAGCCCGACACTCAGGCAGCGAAATCCAATAGCTATCCTTCTCCGGAATCCTACGCCTAACCCTAAGCCTATCCCTGAGCCTCGAGGAGGGACTTACATTCCTACATCATTCCTAAAACTCAGCGTCCAATGAAAACGAAGCCTTACCCTCCGTCACACACTACACTACACGGGGAGTCCAAAGGGGAATGCGATCCAGCCCTTAAATGTGGCTCCAACGCTAGGTTATGGCCCCTCTCTCCCAATTCTGTCAAGGCGGCAAGGCTCCGGTCCGAGGGAAAACCACGGCACATCCGAGCTTCACAAAAGTCACTGCCCTCACCTTACCTCTCATGCCCAAATTGTCTGCTGTGTGAATTCCTTCCGTGTCGTGCTCCCCTGTCCTAACCCTAACCCTAAGCCACCACCTGATTCCTACCTTCCCAGAGGGCGGTCCTCGACCTCCTCCACTGTGGCTGAGCCTAAGGTGAAATCTCATGCTGATACTCACTAGGAAAGCCGCACACCGACACCCAGGTGCAGAAACTGCGAGGCTGTCACTCACAGGCATCCTCATCCTAACACTCACCATCAGCCTGACCCCGGGGGGAGGGAGTTACCTTCCTACATAATTCTGAACACTGAGGGTCACATGAGCAGGGGCCCCCCGCAAGCTGAAATGTACATGATGTGACACGGGGAGTGGAATGGGGAGCCTGTCCCGTCCCCATCATCGAGCTCTCACCCTACTCGCTGGCCCGGCACTACCCACTGGCACTGCGGTGCGAGGCGCGGGTCCTTGGAAATAACCAGTGCATCCCACCTTCGTGAAAGGCGCTGCCCTCACCTTCCCTTGCACAGGCAAACTACCCGGTAGGCGACTTCTTTCCGGATCACGCTCACCAACCCTAACCCTAACCCTAAGCCTAAGCCACCACCTCATTCCTAAGCTCCCTGCTGGCGGTCCTTTAAATCCGGCACTCGGGGTGAGCCTAAGGCGCAATCTCATGCCTCTACCACCTAGGGAACCCACAACCCAATAGCCAGGGAGAGAAACTGCCAGCGTATCACCCACCGGAATCCTGTCTATCCGCAGCGCTAACAGTAGCACTGACCCGAGAGGAGGGACTTCTACTCCTACATCATTCCTCAGCCTGGATGTCCAACTAATACCGACACCCACCGTCCAATGCTCAGGACACTACTCAGGGAGGAATGCGGGGGGGCCTATTCCGTCCTGCACATCGAGCGCTAACCCTCCTTGCTGGCCAGTCCCTGCCCACTATAGCCAGGCCTCCATGGGCAGGTCCCGGGAAACACACATTCGACCCCACCTTCAAGAAAGGCGCTGCCCTCACCTTCCCTCGCACAGGCAAACTACCTGGAAGGTGAATTCCATCCGGGTCATGCTCACCAATCCTAACCCTAACCCTAGCCCACAGCCAGATGCCTCGGTTGCCGTGGGGCGGCACTTAAAATCCTCCCCTGTGCTTAAGCCTCAGGTGCCATCTCTTGCTGACACTAACTAGGAAACCCACAACCCGACACCCAGGCAGCGAAATCCCAAAGCTATCCTTCTCCGGAATCCTCCGCCTAACCCTAACCCTTTCCGAGAGCCTCGAGGAGGGACTTACATTCCTACATCATTCCTAAAACTCAAGGTGCAATGAATACGAGGCCTTACCCTCCTTCACACACTACACTACACAGGGAGTCAAATGGGGAATCCATTCCGTCCCCTAAATGCAGCTTAAACACTACGCGATGGCCAATCACTACCCATTCTATCAAGGCGTCAATGCTCCAGTTCGAAGGAAAACCACAGTACATCCTAGATTCCCAAAAGTCACTGCCCTCACCTTACCTCTCACGCCCATATTGTCTGCTGTGGGAATTCCTTTCGTGACATGCTCATCTGTCCTAACCCCAACCCTAACCCACATCCTGATTCCTACCTTCTAAGAGGGCAGACCTCGAAATCCTCCACTCTGTAGCCTAAGGTGAAATCTCATGCTGATACTAACTAGGAAATCCACACACCAATACCCAGGTACAGAAATTCCGAGGCTTCCACTCACTGGAATGCCATTCCAAACTAACACTTAGCCTCACCCCAGAGGAGGGACTTACCTTCTTATATCATTACAGACACGGAAGGTCCAATGAACAGGAGCCCCCCGTCCCCTTTTGGAGGTAATGGGAGTGGAACGGGGAGCCTGTCCCGTCCCCTCAATTGAGCTCTAACCCTACACGCTGGCCAGGCACTACCCATAATAATTACAGTGCCATGTCCGAGTCCTTGGAAATAAACAGTTCATCCCACCTTCATGAAAGACACTGCCCTCACCTTCCCGCTGACACTCAAACTACCCGCTCGGCGAATTCCTTCTGGATCACGCTCACGAACGCTAACCCTAACCGTAAGCCACCACCTGATTCCTAAGTAGCCAGGATGCGGTCCTTGAAATCCGCCACTCTGGCTAAGTGTAAGGCGAAGTCTCATGCGGCTACTAACTAGGAAACCCACACCCCAATAGCCAGGGAGAGAAACTGCCAGCCTAACACTCACAAGAATCCTATCCCCAACACTACCAGGAGCCCTGACCCGAGAGGAGGGACTTATACTCCTACATCCTTCGTCACACTGAACGTGCAATTAACACCAACACTAACCATTCAACAGTCATAACACTACTCAGGGAGGAGAATTGGAGCCCTATTCCATCCCCTAAGTTAAGCGGTAATGCTCCTTGCCGGCCCGTCGCTACCCATGATATCCAGGCCACCATGGGCACTTCCCGGGAAAACACATTCGACCCCAAATTCAAAAAAGCCGGTGCCCTCACCTTCCCTCGCACATGCAAACTACCTGGAAGGTGAATTTCGCTTGTCATGCTCACAAATCCTAACCCTAAACCTAGCCCCCAACATGACACCTAGGTTGCCGTAGGGCGACACTTGAAATTCTCCCCTTTGGGTAAGTCTCGGGTGACATTTCATGCTGACCCTAACTAGGAAACCCACAGCCCGATACCCACGTAACGAAATTCCAAATATTCAATGTAACACATTGTTTTACATGGTGTGAAGGATGAGCCCAAAATGCATGTTGAAGATTCACTTATCTTGTCAACATTCCTTGGAAAATGTTTTTAAAAAAAATTTTTTTTTGAGACAGGGTCTCACTATGTAGTCTGATCTGGAACTCACTGTGTAGCCCAGGCTGGTCTCAAACTCAACAGCAATCCTCCTGCCTCAGCCTCCTGAGTGCTGGGATTACACGGATGCATCACCATGCCCAGTTTACAAATCTCATTTTCTTGTGTACTCAGTAGAATCAGTTGAGGTTAAGTAAATTTGGGGGGCACTAAGGGCTGTTTAATTTATCTATTTTGTTGTTGTTGTTGTTTTGTTTTATTGGTACGTGCGATGGAACTCAGGACCTTGCACTTGTGAGGCAAGAAATATAGATCAATTGCCCTGGGGATTTAAATCCTCAGCCCAATTTATCTATATTTCTCAGCAAATTGATCTATATTTCTAACCAAGTATCCCCAGCTAAATCCTGAGCTAAATCCCCAGCCCAATTGATCTATCTTTCTAACCAAGTATCAGTGTACAATATCGTGAACACAGAGCTTTTCTGGTGCTTTCAGAGTTTCAGATCTTTCATTGATCCATTCTGAGAGTGTAAGTTTGAAGTTCCAGCTTGAGTGAACATTTAAGTTGAAAGTTACGTTCAAGGGAACGGGTTGGTACAGAACGCACAGAATGCGGTGAGGAATAGAGAAGCAAGCTAAGCCTTGAGGACATGGACCTCTAGTGGAGGAGGCTGCCACAGAGCCTGAAAGAGCAGCCAGATAAGCAAGGTGAAGACCTCGAGGTTGTGGTCACAAAGCCTGGGAAAGAGAATGAGATTTCAAAGAGATAAGAGGTAGAGTTTTCTGAGGGACCACTTAAGACCACGAGACAGAAATTCAGAAATGTATTCACTGAATTGCTCATCATCAAGTCTCTTCAATGCTTGACAAGTTTGACAGTGCACAGAGAAACTAAATGGTAATTTGTGAGTTCAATGGAATCGAGGACCAAGCTTTATTTCAAGATGGAAGATATTTGAAGCTTAAGGTATATAGCTCAGTGGGAAAGCGCTTGCTCAGCATGCACTAGGCTGTGGGTTTGCTCAGCAGAGTACTCCTCCACCCATAGGTGGTAGGTACAGTATTTGATTGTCTGCAGATGTTAAGAGTACAATGGAAAGGCCAGGGATTCAGCTCAGTGGCATCACTGCCTGCCTCGCAAGTGCAAGGTCCTGAGTTCCATCCCCGGTACCACACAAAAGTGTACAGCGGAGTTGAAGTTGATGTTGACGGTAAAGAAGAACCAAAGGATAATCCACAGAGTAAGATTCCTGACAAGAGAAATAGGGATCAGGCTATGAGTCCTTCATGGGGCACTTTTTCCCTTTAGGAAATGCATATTTGGAATCATTTTTTGTTTTCACAACAGAAATGGATCCAACTGACTGGTAGTGGGCAGAATCCAAGGATTTTGCTGAGCCTCCTGCAATGGACAAGGTACCCTACCTCCATTACAGTGACATCAGTGGTACCAAGGATGAAAAACTAGCAGAGTAGGAAGTATTGGCTCTAGGTAAGAAAGCAGATATTTCCTTGTTGGGAAAGTGAAAGAAGAAACCATACAGCGTGCGGATTACTTTTTTTGGGGGGGGCAAAATCTAATCTTTCCATGAAAATGTGCTTTCAACCTCTACCACTGAGCGATGTATAGCTTCTCCTTCTGCCAGACTTGTTTTTTTAACTTTCAATTTTTTCTTAGTGTATGATTGCAGTACATAACGATTACACTCTTGGTGGGGGAAATCCGAACACATGTATAGCACATTTTAATTCTTTTTTCATTCCCTTACCTTCCCTCTTTCCTCCATCTCTTGGTCCCTTTCCCATTTCAAAAGAACTTCCCGTTTCCTATTAGCATTTAGTTTGCTCTTTCAGTGATTTGGAATTACCGTATAAGAAAAACCACGTGGCACTTTAGCTCGTGTTATTTTGTGCTAAGTCTTTAGATTTCTCAGTTGCTGCGTGGGTTTAGTCAAGGATGAGCTTGGTTTGGACTCCAGCCTATGGCTGAATAGAAGGATGGGCGAATGAGTCCTCTTCAGTTTCAATTAATTGCAGGAGTCAAAGATGAAAGGATATCATGCCAAGGATAGTTTAGTGTCTATCTGGAGGTCACTAGTAACTATTTACTAAGTACAGTATATTAAATTTAATTAATTCACTGAGCTAAATCCCCAACATTTGCAGTGCATAAAGATTACCATCATCGTGGGGAGCTGGTACCTGTACATAACACATCTTCATCCTTTTTACTTTCCCTTCCCTTTCCACTTCCAATAATTAATTAATTTTGGACTAAACCTCCCTCCCTACTTCTTTTCAGTTGGGCCCACAGGCTTCTCTGTACTTTGTGAATTAGAATCTCTGTTGCTAAGTAAACCAGCCAATGGAACCTACTCTCCCTAGAGGTCAGGACCCCCGACAGTGCCAGCCGGGTATGCAGGCTTCCTTAGGAATTCAAGGAGAGTGCCATGCTGTCACCAGTTGAGATGTCTCTGAATCTTTGAACCTCCCTTTGAGTTTCTCTACTTCACTTTTGGGGATGGAGTGGGGAATGAATGTGAGACAGAACTGAGCTGCATCCCTGACCCCTTTTTATGTGTTTATTTTGAGCCCCTGTCTTGCTACATCGCTCAATGTTGCAGGCTGGACTTAAATTTGTGATGTCCTGCTTCAGTGCCGCCCCCCATTGCTGGGTCCACCGACGTGTGCCACCATGCCCGGCTCTATGTGACTTCTTTGCTGACATAAAAATAACCCAGCCATGTGGTGACTGGGGTACTGTCAACCGTCAGACTGGCGGATTTAGCTCAGCAGTTGGGTCGCCTGCCTCACAAGGGCAAGGTCTCCAGTTGGCTCCCTGATACCAAAAAATGAATGAATTAATTAAAAAAATAAGCAACTAAATCAAGCATAATGACATGTGCCTGTAATCTCAGCATTCTAGGAAGAAGAGGCAGGAGGATCACCAATACAAGTGTAGCCTGGGTATTTATTGAGAAAGCTGTCTCAAAAATAAAATGAGGGCCGTTGATGTAGCTCAGTGGTTCCACCGCCTGACTCACAAGCACAAGGTCCCAAGTTGGAACCCTGGTATGGAAAATAAAAGAGAAGAAGAAGAAAAAAGAAATAAATTAATAAGGCCTGAGGATGTAGCTCAGGGAAAAGGATCCAACATGGATGCGTTGGGGTGGCCTGACAGCTGGAAAATTAGATACCTTTATAATTCTCACGACCTTTTTTTTTTTTTTTCTTTTCACTTTTTAAGTCAGTTAATTAATTAATTTTGTTTTCCTCCATTGAGCGGTGGAGCTCCAATCCTGGGCTGTTCTCTTACATCCCTAACCCTTTTATTTATTTTTATCTGGTGCATGAGAAACTTTAAAAGTATACTTACGTGTAAGGTGCTGAGTTGATGTTTTGATATTTGTATACATGATGTAAGGTGCACTTTGAATAACAAAAAGGTTTTAATTTTGGACGAGTTCTATTCATCTGCCTGTTACCTCACAGATAGCATTTTTGATATTATATTTAAAGCAATGGCTTTTTTGTGTGTGGGTTTTTCGGTTTTTGTTTTTTTTATATATACTGGGACTTGAACTCAGGGCCACTCGCTTGCCAGGCAGCTGTGCAGCTGAGCTACAGTTCCAGCCCTAAAGCAATGTTTAAGGTCATGGAAATGCACTCATGCCTATCACAATTCTGTGGGATTTTTAGTTTTATCTATGATATGTGGATATAGCAGGATGCTTTGTTTGCTTGATTGAGATAGGATCTCCTCTCACTATGTAGCCCAGGCTGGCCTCCGACTCACTGTGATCCTCCTGCCTGAGCCTCCCAGGTGCTGGGATAACAGATGTGCACATCATTCCCAGCTCTAGGTGCAGGATCCACTTTAAGACAGTGTTTTACATGGTGTGAAGGATGGGTCCAAAATGCATGTGGAAGATTCACTTATCCTGTCATCATTACTTGGAAAATATTTTTTTTAAAAATTTCTTTTTGAGACAGGGTCTCACTATATAGTCTGATCTGGAACTCACTGTGTAGCACAGGCTGGTCTCAAACTCAACAGCGTTCCTCCTGCCTCAGCCTCCTGAGTGCTGGGATTACACGGGTGCACCACCACGCCCAGCTTACATATTTCATTTTCTTGTGTACTCAGTAGAATCAGTTGAGGTTAAGTAAATTTGGGGGGCACTAAGGGCTGTTTAATTTATCTATTTTGTTGTTGTTGTTGTTTTGTTTTATTGGTACGTGCGATGGAACTCAGGACCTTGCACTTGTGATTTAAATCCCCAGCCCAATTGATCTATATTTCTCAGCAAATTGATCTATATTTCTAACCAATTATCCCCAGCTAAATCCTGAGCTAAATCCCCAGCCCAATTGATCTATCTTTCTAACCAAGTATCAGTGTACAATATCGTGAACACAGAGCTTTTCTGCTGCTTTCAGAGTTTCAGTTCTTTCACTGATCCATTTTGAGAGTGTAATTTTGAAGTTCCAGCTCGAGTGAACATGTAAGTTGAAAATTACTTTCAACGGAATGCATTGGTACGGAACGCACAGAATGCGGTGAGGAATAGAGAAGCAAGCTAAGCCTTGAGGACATGGACCTCTAGTGGAGGAGGCTGCCACAGAGCCTGAAAGAGCAGCCAGATAAGCAAGGTGAAGACCTCGAGGTTGTGGTCACAAAGCCTGGGAAAGAGAATGAGATTTTAAAGAGATAAGAGGTAGAGTTTTCTGAGGGACCACGTAAGACCACGAGACATAAATTCAGAAATGCATTCACTGAATGACTCATCATCAAGTCTCTTAAATTCTTGACAAGTTTGACAGTGCACAGAGAAACTAAATGGTAATTTGGGAGTTCAATGGAATTGAGCACCAAGCTTTATTTCAAGATGAAAGATATTTGAAGCTAAAGGTATATAGCTCAGTGGTAAAGCACTTGCTTAGCATGCACTAGGCTGTGGGTTTGCTCACCAGAATACTCCTCCACCCATAGGTGGTACGTACAGTATTTGATTGTCTGCAGATGTTAAGAGTACAGTGGAAAGGCCAGGGATTCAGCTCAGTGGCATCACTGCCTGCCTCACAAGTGCAAGGTCCTGAGTTGGATCCCCGGTACCACAAAAGAGTGTACAGCGGAGTTGACGTTGATGTTGATGGTAAAGAAGAACCAAAGGATAATCCACAGAGTAAGATTCCTGACAAGAGAAATAGGGATCAGTCTATGAGTCCTTCATGGGGCATTTTTTCCCTTTAGGAAATGCATATTTGGAATCATTTTTTGTTTTCACAACAGAAATGGATCCAACTGACTGGTAGTGGGCAGAATCCAAGGATTTTGCTGAGCCTCCTGCAATGGACAAGGTACCCTACCTCCACTACAGTGACATCAGTGGTACCAAGGATGAAAAACTAGCAGAGTAGGAAGTATTGGCTCTAGGGAAGAAAGCAGATATTTCCTTGTTGGGAAAGTGAAAGAAAAAACCATACAGAGTGTGGATTACTTTTTTTTTTTTGGGCAAAATCTAATCTTTCCATGAAAATGTGCTTTTAACCTCTACCACTGAGCGACGTATACCCTCTCCTTCTGCCAGACTTGTTTTTTTAACTTTCAATTTTTTCTTAGTGTATGATTGCAGTACATAACGATTACACTCTTGGTGGGGGGAATCCGAACACATGTATAGCACATTTTAATTCTTTTTTCATTCCCTTACCTTTCCTCTTTCCTCCATCTCTTGGTCCCTTTCCCATTTCAATAGAGCTTCCCGTTTCCTGTTAGCATTTTGTTTGCTCTTTCAGTGATTTGGAATTACCGTCTAAGAAAAACCACGCGGCACATTAGCTCGTGTTATTTCGTGCTAAGTCTTTAGATTTTTCAGTTGCTGTGTGGCTTTAGTCAAGGATGAGCCTATGGCTGAATAGGTAGATGGGCGAATGAGTCCTCTTCAGGTTCAATTAATTGCAAGAGTCAAAGATGAAAGGATATCGTGCCAGGGATTGCTTAGTGTGTATCTGGAGATCACTAGTAACTATTTACTAAGTACAGTATATTAAATTTATTATATTTAATTGATATGTATATGTAAATTTTATATACTAATTATTTCTGTGAATCAGTATAGAAATCATTTTGATAACCCTAAGAAAATTGAATGTTGTACTCTCTGACTGTTATTTTTTTACATGAGTAAAAGAAGCCAAATACGGGTTGTTCCTTGCAAAATTTATATTGCAAAAGAAATTAGTTTTCAAAACACAGAAATAATCCTCAATGTCAAAAACTAACAATTCAACAAAAAATGCAAAATTTCTGAACCAGACAATATCAGACCATACCAAATTCATGACCTTAAAGTTCAAAGTACAATAATCAACACTGTTTCTGCAGACAAAGCACTATCTCACTGAAAAAAATTAGTAAATAATTCCATTAATGACAGTTTCCAAAAATAGCAAATAACTGAGAATGATCATAACAAAAAAATAAACATTCACTATAACAAACACTGTAGTGCTCTAAATAACAGAGAGAAAATGAAGAATCTAGAAAGCAGATGCTCCTTGCTCCTGGATAGGCACAGCCAGTGAATATAGTCAAAATGTTCATATTCCCACAGATGACAGATGTTTTTAATGCAATTCCCGGCCAACTACTTCCACTATTACTTACAAAAGTATAACGTACACTGCTACAATTCATAAAAAGTCAGAAAAGACCAAGAGTAGCTGAAGAATCCTGAGCATAAGAGCAAAGCAGGTTGAATCATTATTCAAGATTTAAAGTTATGTTGTTAACTTACAGTGATAAATATATCATAGTATTGGCATAAAAACATACATATGGATTGCAATAGAAGTCAGAATGAAAAAACAAACAAAAATTTTGTCAGCTATTCCCGGGACAGAGAATTAATATTTAGAATATTTTTCAAAAATTCAAAAATGTTAGACCCTCCAAATAAAGACCAAATATTTAAAAATAAGTACTCATAGCCACAAAATGTAGAAAGATTATGTTCAATATCTATGTCCATTAGAGAAATTCAAATCAAAACCCCATTTAAATTGGAACTCATTCCAGGAAGCATGCATAAGAACACAAAAAGTAATGCAGGTGGGGTTGAGGGGGAAAAGGAACCATTCTGCAAAGTTATTGCAATAAGAAATAGTACAAACACTCTGAAGCGTCTCCCAACAAATTATAATCAGAAATACAGGTATAACTATTTTGGGTATTTTCACTAAAGATGTAATGACATCTTACAGATACATGCTTTCACTGTTTGTAACAGCACAATTCATAATATCTAAATTTTGGAAACAACCTATATATCTACCAAATATAAATATATTTAAAAATCTGGTATATATACACAATGGAGTACTACTCACCATAAAGAGAAATGAAATGCACTTAGGAGGTTGAGGCAGTAAGATGACTGTGAGGTAGAGGTCCGCCTGGTTATCCCAGCCACATGCAAGCCTAAAGTATAGAAAAAAACAAAACAAAAGAAAACAAAAACAAAAACAGAAATATTTGATTCATTTGTGGGAAAATGAATGCATCCTGAGACTATAATGCTAAGTGAAATGAACTACACGTTAAATATTGAACAGTTTCCTTTATAGAAAAAGCTAAAAATATTCATAATTTAAATGCCACATCAAAGAAAAGTGAAATGAAAAAGGGATGTAGCTTTTGAGAAGGTAAGAAGGGGATCTAGATTTTAACAGAGAAGACTGGTTCTGCCACATGCCTCAACAAGTGCAAGCTCCCCATTTTGATCCAAACACCAAAAAAGGGGGGGGGTAAGACTAAGCAGAGAAAGGAAAGTAAAATTAATTAACATGTAATATGTATATGTAATGATTCCACAAGATAATTATAATTATTATAAATCAT
>NW_022901015.1:9512-48719 GCF_012274545.1 Fukomys damarensis | reverse complement strand
TCTACTTAAGTCAAACTAGGCAGGGCAGGTTCAGCCTGGGCGTAAACTTGACTGAAGATCAGGAGAATGCCACACAGTAGGAGTGAGGGCACACTGTGCTCTTCACAGGGCCTCAGTGTTCGATGTGAGTCAAAAAAGGGAGAAATCAGGCTCAATCCCAAACTCTCTGCTGGATGTTGGTGTACTATTTGCTATCTGTGGCAGGGTGGTTGGACTGCATGGCTAGGCCCTGCTCATTTCCTCACCAGCTGTGATGTGAAGGGACGGTAGGCTGAGGAACTCATGAACCATTCCATTGTAGGTGGGTGGCTTCTATCTGGGGTTACTTGGAGACCATGGCAGCATCAGTGAAACCGAAAAGGTCGGCAGGAGGCAACGATGGATGTCCTGTGGCTCATTTCTCGGCTGGCTGGCTAGAGACTGCAGTGCTTCACGCACAATGGTAAGCGTGAGGGCTCCATGAGCTCCTACACCATGCTAGGGCTACTGAGGGAGGCAGGGAGGGTGAAGGAAGACTGAGATATCAGAAAGCCATGGCTCAACTGGGGGCCTTTTGCATACTGAGTCCCTGGGGGTCTCAATGAATGGCAATGCACTTTTCATTTTTCAACAGCGTTCTGTCCCAAGCGATGCATTCTCTTTTATTCTAAAACCATTCCTTTTCAGATGGCTGCATGCATGCTGTGGAGAGCATGAGCGCTCGGCCTGAACATTTGTTCCTACAGGTTCTCCCATATGGAGCTTAGGCTGAGAGAGCCCTCCCATAGGGCTAGCCAGCAGCTCAACTTCGCTATGCAAGGAGGACTATGCGAGGTGGATCTCACAATGTGTCAAAAGGGTCTAAATGTTACACTGGATTCCAGCCGTGTGAGAGCAGCTTTCATAGTGGCAAAATGTACCTCAACTGTCCTGTGCTCGAAATCCAGGGGCCTGCGAGTCACACAGTGTGACTAGGAGTTCCTCAGTTGCTAGTGCCCACAAATCGTTAGGAGTGTGACTTGTTTACTATGTGAGGTGGATCTCACAATGTGTCAAAGGGTCTAAATGTTACACTGGATGCCAGCCGTGTGAGAGCAGCTTTCATAGTGGCAAAATATACCTCAACTGTCCTGTGCTCGAAATCCAGGGGCCTGCGAGTCACACACTGTGACTAGGAGTTCCTCAGTTGCTAGTGCCCACAATTCGTTAGGAGTGTGACTTGTCGGCCATGCTAGGTAGAACGCAATGATTCAACTCTTTGATTTCAGGAGGAGCAGAGTTTCAATGCAAGGCTCACGAATTACCGTCGTGGCCCTGGCTCATGTCTGTGCAAATTCCAGCTCAGTGCATATTAGCCATGAGTCTCCAGACCTCCGCAGTATGGTTTCTGTGAGTGGGAATTCCCAGATTGTGGAACCAGTCTGAAAGTTTAATGTATGACAGTCATGCCTGTGTGAACTTGGCCTCGGTCTAACTGGCCTTCTCAAGCAGGATGCTTTTCTGCTGGCTTGAAGACAGTCTCACTGCTTTGGGCAACAGACCAAAAACATATCCATGGAGAAGACGGCCATGAGGGCTTTCTCACTGGCCAGCTAAGTAGTCCCCAAAGTTAATGACATTCTGAAAAGAATGAGTCAATTCTCTCGCAGCTGTTAAGTGGTTCTATTCACTCTGTGCAAGGGACCTATGATGGAATGCAGGCTCACTGTGGCTTGATTGTCCACACCAAACTTCTGCCATTTGATGTCTAGGCAAAAGACCTTCTCATATACTTCCTATCCCCTTGCGCTGTGTTAACCAGGGGCAGGTAGGGACCAGGGTGCGTTGACTGTGTATCCCAGTGGTGCTCATGGTAGCCCTACATGGAGGGTACAGTTTTATTTTGTGGTGACCACTTCTCAACAGACCTCTGTGTGACTTGTCCTTGAGGACTGTGTTTTTCCATGACAACAACACTTAAAATATCCACAAGATAGTGCCTAGGACCAGGGCAACAGCACACTTCGCTTACAAGTCATCAAAAGACTGCTTACTGCATAGCTGGCAGAGGGATGACATTTGGACGGCATTGCTAACCACAGCTTGAGCAGTCCACTTAAGTCAAACTAGGCAGAGCAGGTTCAGCCTGGGCCTAAAGATGGACTGAAGGTCATGCGAATGCTGCACAGAAGGAGTGAGGGCTCACAGTGCTCTTCACAGGTTCTCAGTGTTCTATGCGAGTCAAAATAGGGGGAATTCAGGTTCACTCCAAGACTCTCTCATGGACCTCGGTGTGCTATTTGCTATATGTGGCAAGGTGGGAGGACTGCATGGCTAGGCCCTGCTCATTTCCCCACCAGTTGTAATCTGAAGGGACAGCAGGCTGATGAACTCATGAACCATTCCATTTCGGGTGGATGGCCTCAGGTGGGGTGCTTTTGAGCCGATGGCAGCATCAGTGAAACCAAAAAGGTCGGCAGGAGGCATGTCTGGCGGCTGTTCTCTTGGCTGGCTGGCTAGAGACTGTAGTAATTCATGCACAATGGTATGAGCGAGGGCTCCATAAGCTCCACAACCATGCTACGGCTTTTGAGGGAGGCAGGAAGGGTGAAGGAAGACTGAGATATCAGAAGGCTGTGGGTCACCTGGAGGCCCTTTGCCAACTGAGTCCCTGGGGATCTCAAGGAATGGCAATGCCCTGCTCAATTTTCACCTGGGTTCTGTCCCGAGCGATGTTTTCTCTCTGATTCTGTAACCATTCCTTTTCAGAGGGATGTATGCACGCTGTGGAGAGCAGGAGTGCCTGGCCTGCCTATTGTTCGTACAGATTCTCCCTGATGGAGCCTAGCCTGACTGTGACCTCACATCATGTTAGCCGGCAGTTCAACTTGGCTCTGCAAGGAGAACGATGACAGGTGATTCTCACATTGCGTCCAAGAGGAACTGAATGTTACACTGGATGCCAGCCGCGTGAGTGCAGGTTTCATAGTGGCAAAATGAACCTCAACAGTCCTGTGCTCGAAATCCAGGGGCCTAGCAGTCTCACGCTGTGACGACGAGCTCCTAAAGTTCCTCATGCGTAGAACTCCTTAGAACTGGGACAAGTCGGCCATTCTAGATAGAACCCAATGCTTCAAATTATTGATTCTGGGAGGAGGGGAGGTTCAGTGCAAGGCTCTCCAATTAACGTCGTGGCCCTGGCTCATGGCTGTGGCAAGATCCGGCTCAGTGCGTATTATTTCATGACTCTCCAGACCTCTGCAGTATTGTTTCTGGGAGTGAGTGTACCCTGAATGCAGAACCTACTGGAAAGTTTTATGTATGAAAGTCACAGCTGTGTGGACTTTGGCTGAGTCTGACTGGCCTTCTCAAGCAGGATGCTTTTCCTCTGGCTTGGGGACTGTCTCCCTGCAGTGGGCAATAGGCGGTCAGCATATCCACGGAGCTGACAGCCGTGAGGGCTGTCTCAATGGCCAGCTAAGCAGTGCCCAATGTTTATGACATGCAGAGAGGTATGAGTTACGACGCTCGCAGCTGTTAAGGGGTTCTAGTCATTCTGTGCGATTCAGCTAATATGGAATACAGGCTCACTGCGGCTTGACTGGCCACTCCAACTTTCTTCCATTTGAAAGCTAGGCCAGGAACCTTATTATTTACTTTCGAGGCCCTGGCACTGTGTGCACCGGGGCCAGGTAGGGACAAGTGTGCGTTGACTGTGTATCCCAGTGGTCCTCATGGTAGCCGTGAGCAGCAGCTACATGGTGGGTATAGACTTGCTGCATGCTGACCACTACTCCACAGACCTCTGTGTGACTTCTCCTTGATGCCAGCATTTTTCCATGCCAACGATCCTGAGAACATCCACAAGGTGGCGCCTAGTACCAGGGTAAGAGCACATTTGGCCTACAAGTCCTCAGAAGAGTGCTTGCTGCCTAGCTGGCAGAGTGATGACATTTGGATGGCATTGCTGACCACACCTTGAGCAGTCCAATTACGTGAAACGATGCAGGGCAGGTTAGCCTGGGCCTCAAGATGGACTGAAGTTCAGGCAAATGCCGCACAGTAGGAGTGAGGGGTCACAGTGCTCCTCACAGGTTCTCAGTGCTCTATGCGAGTCAAAAGACGGGGAATTCAGGCTCACTACAAGACTCTCTCCTGGATCTTGATGTGCTATTCGCTATCTTTGGCAAGTTGGATGGACAGCATGGTTAGGCCCTGCTCATGTCCCCACCAGTTGTAATTTGAAGGGATGGCAGGCTGATGAACTCATGAATCATTCCATTGCAGGTCGTTGGCCTCAAGCTGGGGTTTGTTTGAGCCGATGGCAGCATCAGTGACACCCAGAAGTTTGGCAGGAGGCAACAATGGATGTCTTGCGGCTCATTTCTCAGCTGGCTGGCTAGAGACTATAGTGCTTCATGCACAATGGTATGAGCGAGGGCTCCTTGAGCTCCTGAACCATGCTAGGGCTTTTGAGGGAGGCATGGAGATAGAAGGAAGACTGAGATTTCAGAAAGCCATGGATCACCTGGGGGACCTTTGCCTACTGAGTCCCTGTGGGTGTCAATGAATTGCAATGCCCTGCTTACTTTTCACCCGGGTTCTGTCCTGAGCGATGTTTTCTCTCTGATTCTAACCATTCCTTTGCAGAGGGCTGTATGCAGGCTGTGGAGAGCAGGAGTGGCCGGCCTGCCCCTTGTTCATACAGATTCTCCCTGATGGAGCCTAGCCTGACAGTGACCTCGCATCATGCTAGCCAGCAGCTCTACTTGGCTCTGCAAGGAGAACGACGCCAGGTGGTTCTCACAATGCGTCCAAGAGGAACTGAATATTACATTGGATGCCAGCCTCGTGAGTGCAGGTTTCATAGTGGGAAAATGAACCTCAACTGTTCTGCGCTGAAAATCCAGGGGCCTGGCCATTTCACACAGTGATGAGGAGCTCCTCAAGTTGCTCCTGCCTGCAGTTCGTTAGGAGTGGGATATGTGGACAATTCGAGGTAGAACCTAATGCTTCAAATCATTGATTTGCGGTGGAGGGGAGGTTCAATGCAAGGCTCTCCAATTAACTTCGTGGTCCTAGCTCATGGCTGTGCCAAGTTCCGGCTCAGTGCGTATTATTACATGACTCTCCAGACCTCGGCAGTATTCTTTCTGTGACTGGGTGTGCCGTGAATGCAGAACCAGTCTGAAAGTTTTATGTATGAAAGTCACACCTGTGTGAACTTGGGCTGTGTCTGACAGGCCTTCTCAAGCAGGATGCTTTTCCTCTGTCTTGAAGACAGTCTCCCTGCTGTGGGCAATAGACCCTCACCATATCCACGGAGGTGACAGCCGTGAGGGCTGTCTCACTGGACGGCTAAGTAGTGCCCAAAGTTTATGACATGCGGAAAGGTATGAGTCACGACTCTTGCAGCTGTTAAGGGGTTCTTGTCATTCTGTGCGAGACAGCTAAGATGGAATGCAGCTCACTGCAGCTTGATTGGCCACTCCAACGTTCTACCATTTAATGTCTAGGCCAAGTGCCTTCTTATTTACTTCCGAGGCCCTGGACCTGTGCTCACCAGGGCCAGGAAGAACCCAGGGTGCATTGATTGTGTATCCCAGTGGTCCTCATGGTAGACGTGAGCAGCAGCTGCGTGGAAGGTATAGACTTGCTGCGTGCTGACCGCTACTTCACAGACTTCTGTGTGACTTGTCCTTGAGGCCGGCATTTTTCCATGCCAACGATCCTTAAGACATCCACAAGGTGGCGCCTACGACCAGGGCTAGAGCACAGTTGGCCTACAAGTCCTCAGAAGACTGCTTACTGCATAGCTGGCAGAGTGAGGACATTTGGACGGCATTGCTAACCACACCTGGAGCAGTCCACTTACGTGAAACTAGGCACGGCCAGTTCAGCCTGCGCCTAAAGATGGACTGAAGGTGAGGTGAATGCCGCACAGTAGGAATGAGGGCTCACAGTGCTCTTAACAGGTCCTTCATGTTCTATGCGAGTCAAAAGAGGGGGAATTCAGGCTCACTGCAAGACTCTCTCCTGGATCTTGGTGTACTATTTGCTTTCCGTGGCAAGGGGCGTGGACTGCATGGCTAGGCCCTGCTCATTTCCCAACCAGTTATAACATGAAGGGACAGCAGGCTGATGAACTCATGAACCAATCCATTTCAGGACGTTGGCCTCAAGCTGGAGTTCGTTTGAGCCCATGGCAGCATCAGTGAAACCAAATAGGTCGGCAGGAGGCAACCATGGATGTCCTGTGGCTCCTCTCTCAGCTGACTGACTACAGCCTGTACTATCTCATGCACAATGGTATGAGTGAGGGCTCCATGAGCTCCTCAACCATGCTAGCGCTTTTAACGGAGGCAGGGAGGGTAAAGAAAGACTGGGACATCAGAAACCCATGTGTCACCTGGGGAGCTTTGGCTACTGAATCCCAGGGTATCTCAGTGAATGGCAATGCCCTCCACATTGTTCAGCCGTGTTCTGTCTTGAGCGAAGGTTTCTGTCTGATTCTATTACCATTCCTTTTCAGAGGGCTATATGCAGGCTGTGGAGAGCAGGAGAGCCCGGCCAGACCATTGTTCGTTCAGATTCTCCCTGATGGAGCCTAGCCTGACAGTGACCTCACATCATGCTAGCCGGCAATTCAAAGTCGCTCTGCAAGGAGAATGACGCCAGGTGGTTCGCACAATGTGTCCAAGAGGAACTGAATGTTACACTGGATGCCAGCCGTGCGAGTGCAGGTTTCGTAGTGGCAAAATGTACCTCAACTGTCCTGTGCTCTAAATCCATGGGCCTGGCACTTTCACACTGTGACGAGGAGCTCCTCAACTTGCTCAGTCCTGCAGTTCGTTAGGAGTGGGACATGTTGGCCATTCTAGGTAGAACCCAATGCTTCAAATCTTTGATTCTGGGGGGGGGAGGAGAGGTTCAATGCAAGCCTCTCCAGTTAACTTTGTGGCCCTGGCTCATGGCTGTGGCCATTTCTGGCTCAGTTCGTATTATTCCATGACTCTCCAGACCTCTGCAATACTGTTTCTGGGAGTGGGTGTGCCCTGAATGCAGAACCAGTCTGAAAGTTTTAGGTATGAAAGTCACACCTGTGTGAACTTGGGCTGTGTCTCACTGGCCTTCTCAAGCAAGATGCTTTTCCTATGGCTTGGGGACAGTCTCCCTGCTGTGGACAATAGACCCTCACCATATCCACGGAGCAGACACTCGTGAGGGCTGTCTCACTGGCCAGCTAACTAGTGCCCAAAGTTTATGACATGCAGAAAGGTATGAGTCACGACTCTCGCAGCTGTTAAGGCGTTCTAGTCATTCTGTGTGAGGCCCCTACGATGGAATGCCGGCTCACTGTGGCTTGTTCAGCCACTCCAATCTTCTACCATTTGATGCCTAGGCGAAGGGCTTTCTTATTTACTTCCTAGGCCCTGGCGCTGTGTTCAACAGGGCTAGGTAGGGACCAGGGTGCATTGAGTGTGTATCCCAGTGGTCCTCATGATAGCCGTGAGCAGCAGCTGCATGGAGGTTATAGAATTGCTGCGTGCTGACCACTACGTCAGAGACCTCTGTGTGACTTGTCCTTGAGGCCAGCATTTTTCCATGCCAATGATCCTTAAAACATCCACGAGTGGTGCCTAGGACCAGGGAAGAGCACACTTAGCCTACAAGTCCTCAGAAGACTGCTTACTGCATAGCTGGCAGAGTGAGGACATTTGGATGGCATTGCTAGCCACACCTTGAGTGGTCCACTTACGTGAAACGAGGCAGGGCAGGTTCAGCCTGGGCCTACAGATGGACTTAAGGTAAGGCGAATGCCGCACAGTAGGAGTGAGGGATCACAGTGCTCTTCACAGGTTCTCAGTGTTCTATACGAGTCAAAAGAGGGGGAATTCAGGCTCACTGCAAGACTCTCTCCAGGATCTTGGTGTGCTATTTGCTATCTGTGGCCAGGTGGGTGGACTGCATGGCTAGGCCCTGCTCATTTCCCCTCCAGTTGTAATCTGAAGGGACGGCAGACTGATGACCTCATGAACCATCCCATTGCAGGTGGTTGGCCTAAGCTAGGGTTCGTCTGAGACCATGGCAGCATCAGTGACACCCAAAAGTTTGGCAGGAGGCATCCATGGATGTCCTGTGGCTCATCTCTCCTGGCTGGCTTGTAATCTGAAGGGACGGCAGACTGATGACCTCATGAACCATCCCATTGCAGGTGGTTGGCCTAAACTAGGGTTCGTCTGAGACCATGACAGCATCAGTGACACCCAAAAGTTTGGCAGGAGGCATCCATTGATGTCCTGTGGCTCATCTCCCACCTGGCTGCCTAGAGGCTGTAGTGCTTCCCCCACAATGGTAAGAGCGAGGGCTACTTGAGCTCCTGAACCATGCTATGGCTTTTGAGGGAAGCAGAGAGGGTGAAGGAAGACTGAGATATCAGAAAATCATGGGTCCCCTGGGGGCCTTTCGCCTAGTGAGTCCCTGGGGGTCTCAATGAACGGAAATGCCCTGCTCACTTTTCAACCGGGTTCTGTCCCGAGTGATGTTTTCTCTCTGATTCTATAACCAATTCTTTCAGAGGCCTGTATGGAGGCTGTGGAGACAGGAGTTCCCGGCCTGCCAATTGTTCGTACAGATTCTCCCTGATGGAGCCTAGCCTGACAGTGACCTCACATCATTCTAGCCGGGAGCGCCACTTGGCTGTGCAAGGAGAACGACACCAGGTGGTTCTCACAATGCGTCCAAGAGGACCCGAATGTAACACTCGATGCCAGCCGTGTGAGTGCAAGTTTCCTAGTGGCAAAATGAACCTCTACTGTCCTGTGGTCAAAATCCAGGAGCCCAGCAGTCTCACACTGTGACGAGGAGCTCCTCAAGTTGCTCCTGCCTGCAGTTCATTAGGAGTGGGACATGTCGGCCATTCTAGGTAGAACCCAATGCTTCAAATCATTGATTTGGGGAGGAGCGGAGGTTCAATGCAAGGCTCTCCAATTAACTTTGTGGTCCGGAGTCACGGCTGTGGCAAGTTCTGGCTCAGTGCGTATTATTCCACGACTCTCCAGACTGCTACAGTACTGTTTCTGGGAGAGAGTGTGCCCTGAATGCAAAGCCAGTATGAAAGTTTTATGTATGAAAGTCACACCTCTGTGAACTTGAGCTGTGTCTGACTGGCCTTCTCAAGCAGGATGCTTTTCCTCTGGCTTGGGGACCATCTCCCTGCTGTGGGCAATAGACCCTCACTATGTCCACGGAGCCAACAGCCATGAGGGCTGTCTCACTGGCCAACTAAGTAGTGCCCAAAATTTATGACATGTGGAAAGGTATGAATCACAACTCTCACAGCTGTTAAGGGGTTCTAGTCATTCTGTGCGAGGCAGCTAAGATGGAATGCCGGCTCTCTGCGGCTTGATTGGCCACTCCAACCTTCTTCCATTTTGAAGGCTAGGCCAAGGGCCTTCTTATTTACATCCGAGGCTCTGGCCCAGTGTTCACCAGGGCCAGGTAGGGACCAGAGTGCGTTGAATGTGTATCCCAATGTTCCTCATGGTAGCCGTGAGCAGCACCTGCATGGAGAGTATAGACTTGCTGTGTGCGGACCACTACTCGACAGACCTCTGTGTGACTTGTCCTTGAGGCAAGCATTTTTCCAAGCCAACGATCCTTAAAACATCCACAAAGTGGCGCCTAGGACCACAGCAAGAGCACAGTTGGCCTAGCACGTCTCAGAAGAGTGCTTGCTGCCTAGCTGACAGAGTGATGACATTTGGACAGCATTGGTGACCACACCTGGAGCAGTGCACTTACGTGAAACGAGGCAGGGCAGGTTCAGCCTGGGCTAAAGATGGACTGCAGGTCAGGCGAATGCCGCACAGTAGGAGTGAGGGGTCACAGTGCTCTTCACAGGTTCTCAGTGTTCCATGTGAGTCAAAACAGGGGGAATTCAGGCTCACTCCAAGACTCTCTCCTGGATCTTGGTGTGCTATTTGCTATCTGTGGTCAGGTGGGTGGATTTCATGGCTAGGCCCTGCTCTTTTCCCCACCGGTTGTAATCTGAAGGGATGGCCGGCTGATGAACTCATGAACCATCCCATTGCAGGTGGTTGGGCTCAAGCTTGGGTTCGTTTGAGCCCATGGCAGCATCAGTGACACCCAAAAGGTCGGCAGGAGGCAACCATGGATGTCCTGCGGCTCATCTCTCAGCTGGCTGGCTAGAGACTCTAGTGCTTCATGCTCAATGGTGTGAGCGTGGGCTACTTGAGCTCCTGAGCCATGCTGGGGCTTTTGAGGGAGGCAGGGAGCGTGAAGGAAGACTGAGATATCAGAAATCCGTTGGTCACCTGGGGGCCTTTTGCCTACTGAGTCCCTAAGTGTCTCAATGAACGGAAATGCCCTGCTCACTTTTCAACCTTGTTCCATCCCCAGCGATGTTTTCTCTCTGATTCTATAACCATTCCTTTTCAGAAGGCTGTATGCAGGCTGTGGAGAGCAAGAGTGCCCGGCCTGCCCATTGTTCGTACATATTCTCACTGATGGAGCCTAGCCTGACAGTGACCTCACATCATGCTAGCCAGCAGCTCAACGTGGCTCTGCAAGGAGAATGACCCCAGGCGCTTTTCACAATGCTTGCAAGAGGAACTGAATGTTACACTGGATGCCAGCCGTGTGAGTGCAGATTTTCTAGTGGCAAAATGAACCTCAACTGTCCTGTGCTCAACATCCAGGGGCCTAGCCATCTCACACTGTAACGAGGAGCTCCTCAAGTTGCTCCTGCCTGGAGTTCGTTAGGAGCGGGACATGTCGGCCATTCTAGGTAGAGCACAATCCTTCAAATCTTTGATTCGGGGAGGAGGGGAGCTTCAATGCAAGGCTCTCCAATTAATTTCCTGGCCCTGGCTCATGGCTATGGCAAGTTCCGGCTCAGTGCGTATTACTCCATGACTCTTCAGACCTCTGCAGTGTTGTTTCTGGGAGTGGGTGTGCCCTGAATGCAGAACCAGTCTGAAAGTTTTGTGTATGAATATCACACCTGTGTGAACTTGGGCTGTGTCTGACTGGCCTTGTCAAACAGGATGCTTTTCCTCGGGCTTGGGGACAGTGTCTGTGCTGTGGGAAATAGACCCTCACCATATGCACGGATCTGACAGCCGTGAGGGCTGTCTCACTAGCCAGCTAATTAGTGCCCAAGTTTTATGACATGCAGAGAGGAATGAGTCACGATTGTCACGACTCTCGCAGCTATTAAGGGGTTCTAGTCATTCTGTGCGAGGCAGCTAAGATGGAATGCAGGCTCACTGTGGCTTGATTGGCCACTCCAACCTTCTTCCATTTGAAGGCTAGGCCAAGGGCCTTCTTATTTACTTCCAAGGCCCGGGCCTTGTGTTCACCAGGGCCAGGTAGAGACCAAGGTGCATTGACTGTGTATCCCAGTGGTTCTCATGGTAGCCGTGAGCAGCAGCTGCATGGATGGTATGGACTTGCTGCGTGCTGACCACTGCTCCACAGACCTCTGTGTGACTTGTCCTTGAGGCCAGCGTTTTTCCTCTCCAAAGATCCTTAAAACATCCACAAGGTGGCGCCTAGTACCAGGGCAAGAACCCACTTGGCCTACACGTCAACAGAAGACTGCTTACTGCATAGCTGGCAAAGTGAGGACATTTGGACGGCATTGCTAACCACCCCTTGCGCAGTCCACTTATGTGCATCTAGACTGGCCAGGTTCAGCCTGGGCCTAAAGATGGACTGAAGTTCAGGTGAATGCCACACAGTAGGAGTGAGGGCTCACAGTGCTCTTCACAGGTTCTCAGTGTTCTATGTGAATCAAAAGAGGGAGAATTCAGGCTCACTGCAAGACTCTCTCCTGGATCTTGGTGTACTATTTGCTATCTGTGGCAAGGTGGGTGGATTGCATGGCTAGGCCCTGCTCATTTCCCCACCAGTTGTATTCTGAAGGGATGGCAGGCTTATGAAGTAATGAACCATTTCTTTTCAGGTGGGTGGCCTCAAACTGGTGTTCGTTTGAGCCCATGGCAGCATCAGTGAAACCAAAAAGGTCTGCAGGGGACAACCGTGGATGTCTTTCGTGCTCATCTCTCGGCTGGCTGGCTAGAGACTGTAGTGCTTCATGCACAATGGTGTGAACGAGGGCTCCATGAGCTCCTTAGCCATGCTAGGGCTTTTGAGGGAGGCAGAGAGGGTGAAGGAAGACTGAGATATCAGAATCCCATGTGTCACCTGGGGGCGTTTTGCTACTGAGTCCCTGGAGGTCTCAATGAATGGCAATGCCCTGCTCACTTTTCAACCGGGTTGTGTCCCGTATCATGGTTTCTCTAAGATTCTATAATCATTCCTTTTCAGAGGGCTGTATGCAGGTTGTGGAGAGCATCAGTGCCAATCCTCACCATTGTTCATACAGATTCTCCCTGATGGAGCCTCGCCTGACAGTGACCTCACATCGTGCTAGACGACAGCTCAACCTCGCTCTGCAAGGAGAATGATGCCAGGTAGTTCACACAATGCATCCAAGCTGAACTGAATGTTACACTGGATGCCAGCCGTGTGAGTGCAGGATTCATAGTAGTAAAATGTACCTCAACTGTCCTGTGCTCGAAATTCAGGAGCCTGGCAGACTCACACTGTGACCAGGAGCTCCTCAAGTTGCTCAGGCCTGCAGTACCTTAGGAGTGGGACATGTTGACCATTCTAAGTAGAACCCAATGCTTCAAATCTGATTTGGGGAGGAGGGGACGTTCAATGCAAGGCTCTCCAATTACCTTCGTGGTCCTGGCTCATGGCTGTGGCTAGTTCCGGCTCACTCCGTATTATTCCATGACTCTCCAGACCTCTGCAGTATTGTTTCTGGGAGTGAGTGTGCTCTCAATGCAAAACCAGTCTGAAAGTTTTATGTATGAAAGTCACACCTGATTTAACTTGGGCTGTGTCTGACTGGCCTTCTCAAGCAGGATGCTTTTCCTCTGGCTTGGGGACAGTCTCCCTACTGTGGGTAATAGACCCTCACCATATCCACGGAGCTGACAGCCATGAGGGCTGTTTCACTGGCCAGCTAAGTAGTGCCCAATGTTTATGACATGCGGAAAGATATTAGTCACAACTCTCGCAGCTGTGAAGGGGTTCTAGTTATTCTGTGTGAGGCAGCTAAGTTGGAATGCAGGCTTACTGCAGCTTGATTGATCACTCAAACCTTCTACCTTTTGATGTGTAGGCCAAGGGCCTTCTTATTTACTTGCTAGGCTCTAGCCCTGTGTTCACCAGGGCCAGGAACGGACCAGGGTGCGTTAACTGTGTATCCAAGTGGTCCTCGTGGTAGCCGTTAGCAGCAGCTGCATGAAGGGTTAAGACTTGCGGCGTGCTGAACACTCCACCACAGACCTCTGTGTGACTTGTCCTTGAGGCCAGCATTTTTCCATGCCAACGATCCTTAAAACATCCACAAGGTAGCGCCTAGGACCAGGGCAAGAGCACACTTGGCCTACAAGTCCTCAGAAGACTGCTTACTATATAGCTGGCAGAGTGAGGACATTTGGATGGCATTGCTAACCACACCTTGAGCATTCCAGTTACCTGAAACTAGGCAGGGCAGGTTCAGCCTGGGCCTAAAGATGGACTGAAGGTCAGGCGAATGCTGCACAGTAGGAGTGAGGGCTCGCAGTGCTCTTCACAGGTTCTCAGTGTTCTATGTGAGTCAAAAGAGGGGGAATTCAGGCTCACTCCAAGACACTCTCTTGGATCTTGGTGTGCTATTTGCTATCTGTGGCCAGGTGGGTGGACTGCATGGCTAGGCCCTGTTCATTTCTCCACCAGTTGTAATCTGAAGGGACGGCAGGCTGATGACTTCATGAACTCTGATGAACTCATGAACCATCCCATTGCAGGTGGTTGGCCTCAAGCTGGGATTCGTTTGAGCCCATGGAAACATCAGTGACACCCAAAAGATCGGCAGGAGGCAACCATGGATGTCCTGCGGCTCATCTCTCGGCTGGCTGGCTAGAGAATGTAGTGTTTCACGCACAATGGTATGAGCGAGGGCTCCTTGAGCTCCTGAACCATGCTAGGGCTTTTGAGGGAGGCAGGGAGGGTGAAGAAAGACTGAGATATCAGAAACGCATTGGTCACCTGGGGGCCATTTGCCTACTGAGTCCCTGGAGGTCTCAATGAATGGCAATGCCCTGCTCACTTTTCAACCGGGTTCTGTCGCGAGCGATGTTTTCTCTCTGATTCTATAACCATTCCTTTTCAGAGGGCTGTATGCAGGCTGTGGAGAGCAGGAGTGCCCGGCCTGCCCATTGTTCATACAGATTCTCCCTGATTAAGCTTAGCCTGACAGTGACCTCACAGCATTCTAGCCGGCAGCTCAACTTGGCTCTACAAGGAGAAAGATGCCAGGTGGTTCTCACAATGCGTCCAAGAGGAACTGAATGTTACACTGGATGCCAACCGTGTGAGTGCAGGTTTCCTAGTAGCAAAATGAACCTCAACTGTCCTGTGCTCCAAATCCCGGGGCCTGGCAGTTTCACACTGCGATGATGAGCTCCTCAAGTTGCTCCTGCCTGCAGTTCGTTAGGAGTGGGACATGTCGGCCATTCTAGGTAGAACCCAATGCTTCATATCATTGATTCAGGGAGAAGGGGAGCTTCAATGCAAGGCTCTCCAATTAACTTCGTGGCCCTGGCTCATGGCTTTGGCAGTTCTGGTTCAGTCTGTATTATTCCATGACTCTGCAGACCTCTGCAGTATTGTTTCTGGGAGTGGGTGTGCCCTAAATGCAGAATCAGTCTGAAAGTTTTATGTATGAATGTCACACCTGTGTGAACTTGGGCTGTGTCTGACTGGCTTTCTCAAGCAAGATGCTTTTCCTCTGGCTTGGGGACAGTCTCGCTGCTGTGAGCAATAGACTCTCACCATATCCACGGAGCAGACAGCCATGAGGGCTGTCTCACTGGCCAGCTAAGTAGTGCCGAAAGTTTATGATTTGAGGAAAGGTATGAGTCATGACTCTCACAGCTGTTAAGGGGTTCTCGTCATTCTGTGTGAGACAGTTAAGATAGAATGCAGGCTCACTGCGGCTTGATTGGCCACTCCAACCTTCTATCCTTTGAAGGCTAGGCCAAGGGCCTTCTTATTTACTTCCTAGGCCGTTGGCCTGTATTCACCATGGCCAGGTAGGGATCAGCGTGCGTTGACAGTGCATTCCAGTGGTCCTCATGATAGCCGTGAGCAGCAGCTGCATGAAGGACATAGACTTGCTGCGTGTTGACCACTTCTCCACAGACCTCTGTGCAACTTATCCTTTAGGCCAGCGTTTTTCCATGTCAACGATCCTTAAAATATCCACACGGTGGCGCCTTGAACCAGGGCAAGAGCACACTTGGCCTACAAATCCTCAGAAGATTTTCGTGTTGACCACTTCTCCACAGACCTCTGTGGAACTTATCCTTTAGGCCAGCATTTTTCCATGTCAACGATTCTTAAAATATCCACAAGGTGGCGCCTTGAACCAGGGCAAGAGCACACTTGGCCTACAAGTCCTCAGAAGATTGCTTACTGCATAGCTGACAGAGTGAGGACATTTGAACAACATTGCTAACCACACCTTGAGCAGTTCACTTACGTGAAACTAGGCAGGCCAGGTTCAGCCTGAGCCTAAAGAAGAACTGAAGGTCAGACGAATGCTGTATAGTAGGAGTGAGGGCTCACAGTGCTCTTCACAGATTCTCAGTGTTCTATGCGAGTCAAAAGAGGGGGAATTCAGGCTTACTGCAAGACTCTCTCCTGGATCTTGGTGTGCTATATGCTATCTGTGACAAGGTGGGTGGACTGCATGGCTTGGCCCTGCTCATTTCCCCCCCAGTTGTAACCTAAATGGACGGCAAGCTGATAAACTCATGAACCACTCCATTTCAAGTTGTTGGCCTCAAGCTGGAGGTCGTTTGAGCCCATGGCAGCATCAGTCAAACGAAAAACGTTGGCAGCAGGCAACCATGTATGTCCTGCGGCTCATCTCTCGGCTGTCTGGTGAGAGACTTTAGTGCTTAATGAGCAATGGTATGAGCGAGGGCTCCATGAGCTCCTGAACAATGCTAGGGCTTTTGATGGAGGCAGGAAGGGTGAAGGAAGACTGAGATATCAGAAACCCATGTGTCTCCTGGGGGCCTTTTGCTTACTGAGTCCCTGGGGTTCTCAATGAATGGCAATGCCCTCCTCACTTTTCAACCAGGTTCTGTCCCGAGGGATGGTTTCTCTCTGATTCTATAAACATTCCTTTTCAGAGGGCTGTATGCAGGCTGTGGAGAGCAGGAGTGCCCGGCCTGGGCATTTTTCGTACAGATACTCCCTGATGGACCCTAGCCTGACAGTGACCTCACATCATGCTAGCTGGCAGCCCAATGTAGCTCTGCAGGGGGAACGTCGCCAGGTGGTTCGCACAATGCGTCCAAGAGGAACTGAATGTTACACTGGATGTCAGTCGTGTGAGTGCATGTTTCGTAGTGGGAAAATGTACCTCAACTGTCCTGTTCTCGAAATCCAGGGGCCTGACATTCTCACACTGTGACGAGGAGCTCCTCAAGTTGCTCAGTCCTGCAGTTCCTTAGGAGTGGGACATGTCGGTCATTCTAGGTAGAACCCAATGCTTCAAATCTTTGATTCGGGGAGGAGGGGAGCTTCAATGAACGGCTCTCCAATTAACTTCGTGGCCCTGGCTCATGGCTGTGGCCAGTTGTGACTTACTGTATATTATTCCATGACTCTCCAGACCTCTGCAGTATTGTTTGTGGGAGTGTGTGTGCCCTCAATGCAGAACCAGTCTGAAAGTTTTATGTATGAAAGTCACACCTATGTAAACTTGGTCTGTGTCTTACTGGCCTTCTCAAGCAGGATCCTTTTCTGGTGGCTTTAGGACCGTCTCAATGTTGTGGGCCATAGACCATCATCATATCTGTGGATCAGACAGCTGTGACGTCTGTCTCACTGGCCAGCTAAGTAGTGCCCAAAGTTTATGACATGTAGAAAGTTATGAGTCACGACTCTCGCAGCTGTTAAGGGGTTCTATTCATTCCATGTGAGGCAGCTAAGATGGAATGCAGGCTCACAGCGGCTTGATTGGTCACTCCAAACTTCTGCCATTTGATGTCTAGGTGAACGACCTTCTTATTTATGTCATAGGCCCTGGCCCTGTGTTCACCATGGGCAGGTAGGGACCAGAGTGCATTTACTGTGTATCCCAGTGTTCCTTATGGTATCCGTGACCAGCAGCTGCATGGAGGGTAAAGACTTATGGCGTACTGAATACAACTCGATCGACCTCTGTGTGACTGGCCCTTGAGGCCATTTTTTTCCATGCCATCGATCCTTAAAACATCCACAATGTGTCGTGTAGGAGCAGGGCAAGAGCACAGTTGGCATACAAGTCCTCAGAAGACTGCTTGCTGCATAACTGGCAAAGTGATGACATTTGGAAGGCAATGCTAAGCACACCTGGAGCAGTCTTCTTAAGTCAAACTAGGTAGGGAAGGTTCAGCCTGGGCCTAAAGATGGACTGAAGGTCCAGCGAATGCCACACAGTAGGAGTGAAGGCTCACTGTGCTCTTCACAGGTCTTCAGTGTTCTATGTGAATCAAAAGAGTGGAAATTGATGCTCACTCCAAGACTCTCCTGGATCTTGGTGTGCTGTTTTCTATCTGTGGCAAGGTGGTTGGACTGCATTGCTAGGCCCTGCTCATTTCTGCACCATTCGTAATCTGAATTTACGGCATCCTGACGATCTCATGAATCATTCTACTGCAGGTGGTGGGCCTCAGGCTGGGGTTCGTTTGAGCCCATGGCAGCATCAGGGAACCCAAAAAGGTTGTCAGCAGGCAACCCTGGATGACCTGCAGCTCATCTCTCGGCTGGCTGGCTAGAGACTGTAGTGCTTCACGCATAAAAAATATGAGTGAGGGCTCAATGAACTCCTGAGCCATGCTTGGGCTTTTGAGGGAGGCAGGGAGGGTGAAGCAAGACTGAGATATTAGAAACCCATGTGTCACCTGGGGGACTTTTGCCTACTGAGTTCCTGGGGATCTCAATGAATGGCAATGCCCTCCTCACTTTTTAACTGGATTCTGTCCCGAGCGATGTTTTCTCTCTGATTCTATAACCATTTCTTTTCAGAGGGCTGTATGCAGGCCATGGAGAGCAGGAGCACTCGGCCTGAGCATTGTTCATATAGATTCTCCCTAATGGAGCCTAGCCTGAGAGTGACCTCACATCATGCTAGCCATCAGCTGAACGTTGCTCTGCAGGGAGAACGAAAACAGGTGGTTCTCACCATGAATCAAAGAGGTATTGAATGTTACACTGGATCTCAGCCGTGTGAGTGCAGGTTTCATAGTGGCAAAATGAACCTCATCTCTGTGTGACTTGTCCTTGAGGCTAGCATTTTTCCATGCCAATGGCCCGTAAATCATCCCCCAGGTCATGCCTAGGCCCAGGGCACCGGCACGCTTGGCCTCCCAGTCCTGAGCACACTGCTTGCTGCATAGCTGGCAGAGTGATTACATTTGGGCTGCATTGCTAATGATGCCTTGATCACTCTACTTAATTCAAACTAGGCAGGGCAGGTTTAGCCTGCACCTAAAGTTGTACTGAAGATCGCGCAAATGGCACGCAGTAGGAATGAGGGCTAACTATGCTGTAAACAGCTCTTCAGTGTTCTGTGCGATTCAAATGAGGGGAAATGCAGGCTCACTCCAAGACTCTCTGATGGATCTTGCTGTGCGATTTTCTATCTCTGACAAGGTGGGCAGGCTGCATGGCCAGGCCCTGCTCATTTACCCCCCCCAGTTGTATTCTGAATGGATGGCATTCTTACGAACTCATGACCCATTCCTTTGCAGGTGGTTGGCCTTAGGCTGGGGTTAGTTGGAGCCCATTGCAGCATCATCGGAACCTAAAAGTTGTGCAGGAGGCAACCCTGGATGATCTGGGGCTCATCATTCCACTGGCTGGCTAACTAGAAACTGTAGTGTTCCACAGACAATGGTTTGAGCAAAGGCTCCTTGAGCTCTTAAACGATGCTAGGCCTTTTGCGGGAGGTGCGTAGTTTGAATGCAGAGTGAGAGCTCGGCAACAGATGGTTCAATTGGGGGCCTTTTCCATACTGTGTCTATGGGGGCCTCAATGCATGGCCATGCCCTGCCTATTTTTCTAAAGTGTTCTCTCCCAACTGATGTTTTCTTTCTGACTCGATAACCATTCCTTTTCAGATGACTGTATGCATGCTGTGGTGAGCAGGAGCACTCGCCCTGAATAACTGTTCTTACAGAGTCTCCCTGATGGAGCCAGGTCTGAGAGTGAGCTCACTTCTTCCTAGCTTAATGCTCAAAGTTGCACTGCAAGGAGGACGACGTGAAGTGGTTCTCACAGTGCTGTGAAGAGGGACTAAATGTTACACTGGATGCCAGCCTTGTGAGTGCAGGTCTCTTAGTTGAAAACTGTACCTCAACTGTCCAGTGCTTGAAGTCCAGGGACCTGGCAGTCTCTGCCTTTTACTAGGAGTTCCTCAAGTAGTTCCTGCCTGCAATTCGATAAGAGGCTGACATTTCGGGCATTCTAGGTAGTACCCAATGCTTCAACTCTTTGATTCCCGGAGGAGGGCAGGTTCAATGCATGGCTCACCAATTCCCATAGTGGCCCTCCTCATGGCTGTGGCAAGTTCCGGCTCACTGAATATTGTGCCATGACTCTCTAGACCTCTGCATCATTGTTTGTGTGAGTGCATGTTCCCTGAATGAGGAAGCAGTCTGAAATATTCGTGTACAAAAGTCAAGTCTGCGTGAGCTCGTGGTGATTCTGACTGGCCTTCTCAAGCCCGCTGCTTTTCTTCTGGCCTGAGGACAGTCTCACTGCATTTTCAAATAATCCATAACCATATCCCTTCAGGAGAAAGCTGTGTGGCCTTTCTCACTGGGCAGCCAAGTAGTCCCCAAAGTTTGTGACATGCAGAAAAATATGAGTGACCACTTTCCCAGCTGTTCAGGGTTCCTAATCATTCTGTGAGAGAAAGGTAAGATGGAATGCAGACTCACTGCTGCTTAATTGGCCCTGCCATTTGATGTCTATGGGAAGGGCCTTCTTATTCAGTTCCTAGGCTCTGGCCCTTTGTTCACTAGGGGCAGGTAAGGACCAGGGTATGCTTACTGTGTGGCCAAGTGGTCCTCATGGGAGCCCTGACCAGAAGCTGCACAGAGCACACAGAATTGCTGCATGCTGATCACTACTCGCCAGACCTCGGTCAGACTTTTCCTGGAGGTCAGTAGTGTTCCATGTGAAGAATCCTTAAACCATCTGCCAGTTTGCACCCAGGACCATGGCAAGAGCACAGTTGGAATACCAGTTCTCAGAGGACTGCTGTATAACTGGCAGAGTGATGACACATGCACTGCATTCCTAAGTACTCCATGAGCAGTCTATTTAAGTCAAACTAGGCAGGGCAGCTTCAGCCTTCGCCTAAAGATGGACTGAAGATCAGGCAAATGCAGCACAGTAGGATAGAAGGCTCACTGTGTTATTAACAGATCCGTAGTGGTCTGTGCTTGTAAAACAGGGGGAATGCAGGTTCACTCTCTGACGCTCCCCTGGATCCTGCTGTGCTATTTGCTATCTGTGGCAAGGTGAGCCGACTGCATGGCTAGGGCCTGCTAATTTCTCCACCTGTTGTAATCTCAATGGACAGCAGATTGAAGAACTCATGAACCATTCCTTTGCAGATGGTTGGCCTCACGCTGGGTTTAGTTTGAGCCCATGGCAGCATCAGTGGAACCTAACAGTTCTGCAGAAGGCAACCCTGGATGATTTTCAGCTCATCATTTCTCAGGTTGGATAGAGCCTGTTGTGCTTCAGGCATAATGGTATGAGTGAAGGCTCCATGAGCTCCTAAACCATGCTAGCCCTTTAATGGGAGGCACATAGTTTGAATGCAGAGTGAGAGCTCGGCAACAGATGATTCAATTGGGGGACTTTTCCATACTGCGTTTCTGGGTGCCTCATTGCATGGCCATGCCCTGCCTGTTTTTCAAAAGTGTTCTCTCCCAATTGATGTTTTTTTTCTGACTTGATAACCATTCCTTTTCAGAAGATTGTAAGCATGCTGTGGTGAGCAGGAGCACTCGGCCTAAGCAATTTTTCCAACAGAGTCTCCATGATGGAGCCAGGGCTCAGAGTGAGCTCACTTCGTGCTAGCTTAAAGCTCAAAGTCCCACTGCAAGGAGGACGACATCAGGTGGTTCTCACAATGCGTCGAAGAGGGACTAAATGTTTCACTGGATGCTAGCCTTGTGAGTGCAATTCTCTTATTTGCAAACTGTACCTCAACTGTCCATTGCTTGAAGTCCAGGGACCTGGTCGTCTCTTCCTGTGACTAGGACCTTCTGAAGTTTTTCCTGCCTGCAATGCAATACAAGGCTGACATGTCAGCCATTCTAGGTAGTACCCAATGATTTAACTCTTTGATTCCGGGAGGAGGGCAGGTTCAGTGCATGGCTCACCAATTCCTAATGTGGCCTTCCCTCGTGGTTGTGGCAAGGGCCAGCTTACTTCATATTGTGCCATACCTCTCCAGACTTCTGTATGAGCGTTTGTTTGATAGCATGTTCACTGAATGCCTAAACAGTCTTAAATGTTGCACTGTATGAAAGTCAGGTCTGCGTGACCTCGTTGTGTCTCTGACTGGCCTTCTCAAGCCTGCTGCTTGTGTGCCAGCTAGAGGACATTTTCACTGCTCTATAAAATATTTTCCAGCCATAACCCTGGATGAGACTGCAGTGAGGGTTGGCTGTCTGTGCTAGTAAATAATCCACAAATATTGTTACATGTGTAAAGGTAGGAGTGACAGCTCTTGCAGCTGGGAAGGGGTTGTACTCACGTGCTGGAGACAGCTAAGATTTAATGCAGGCTCACTGCATGTTTATTGGTCGCTTCAACCTTCTTCTAGTTGATGTCTGGGGTAAGGGCCTTCTTATTCAGTTCCTATACCCTGCTCCTATTTCCCAAGGGTCAGGCAGGGCCCAGGGTGTGCTCACTGGCTTTCCCAATGTTCCTCATCGGAGCTGTACCTATAAGCTGCATGAAGGGCAGACTTTCTGCATGCTTACCACTACTCTCCAGACCTCTGTATGAATTTTCCAAAGGCAAGCATTTTTCCATGTCTACTGATCCTCAAACCATCCACCAGGGGGCGCTCAGCATCAGGGAAAGAGCATTGTTGGGTCACCAGTCCTCAGAGGACTGCGACATAGCTGGCAGAGTGATGACATGTGGACTGCATTGTAACCACTCCTTGAGCAGTCTGCTGTAGTCAAGCTAGGCAGAGCAGATTCAGCATGGGCCTAAAGATGCACTGAAGATCAGTTGCATGCCGCAGGTCAGAGTGAGGGCTCCCTGTGGTATTACCAGGTCCTCAGTGGCATGTGGGAGTCAAAAGAGTGGGAATGCAGGCTCACAGCATGGCTCCCCACTGTATTTTGCTGTGCTATTTGCTATCGTTGGCAACTCGGTCTGACTGCATGGCTAGGCCCTGCTCATTTCTCCACAGATTGTAGTGTGAAGGGACAGCAGACTCACTGACTCATGAACCATTCCTTTGCAGATGGTTCTTACCAGGCAGGGGTCCGTTGGAGCATACTGCAGCTCCAATGCCTCCTAAAAGGTCTGCTGGAGGCAACCCTGGTTGATCTTCTGCTCATCGTTTGGCTGGCTGGCTGGAGCCTCTTTTGCTTCATGTAGCATGATATCGGCCAGGGCTCCCAGTGCCCCTATACCATGCGAGGCATGTTGCAGAGGCAGATAGTGAGAATGACAGCTGAGAGCTTGGAAACCCATTGCTCAATTGGGGGCCTTTGCATGCTGAGTCGCTGAAGGAATCAAAGCATGGTCATGCCCTGCTTATTTTTCGATAAGATTCTCTCACAAGCAAGATTTTCTCTCTGACTTGATAACCATTCCCTTTCAGATGGCTGTGTGCATGCTGTGGAAAGCAGGAATGCTCTGCATGAATAATTGTTCCTACAGAGCATCCTTGATGTAGCCTGTGCTGAGAGTGAACTCACTTCGTGCTGGTCGGCAGCTCAAAGTTGCACTGCAAGGAGCACAAAGCCAGTTGGTTCTCAGAATGCATCAAAGAGGTACTAAATGTTTCACTGAATGCTAGACTTATGAGTGCAGGTCTCTTAGTTTCAAACTATACCTCACCTGCCCAGTGCTTGACGTCAAGGGGTCTAGCAGTCTCATATTTGGAGTTGATGGGCTGAATCTGGTTTCCCCCCCCCCTTGAAGCGTACTCAAAGCATCTTCTGTGTCCACTCGTTGAACCTCTCTTTGGCTCATTCAGCAGTGCCAATTTGGATGAGGCAAAGACCTTTCCTATTTGGGGCCATTCAGATCAATTGCACTTCATTCTTGTGTGAAAAGAGATTTGTGTAAATGAGATTCAAAAGTTACAGAAACATTCCATACATTTGTTCTGGGGTTTCATTTGGTTTACAATACTCCTTTGTTTCGGTTTGCCTTGCTATGCTTTTATTTGCTTTTGCATTTGCACCATGAGGCTAGATCCCAATCATATTTTTTTGCTTCTTATAACTACTTTCATGCTAAGTTGAGCAGCAGGGTTTCATTCAGAAACGTCTAAAATTATATAAGCCATTTGGGAATCAGGTAATTCTCAGGTGTCTTTGGGAGCCAATATAGAATTCAAGATTCATGATACATTTGTCCACAAAAATAAATTTAGATTATTTTTTTTAAAAAGCTGAGGTTGTGTTTAAAAAGCTCTGTTATAAACTGCTCAAAAGAATTCCCAATTTGAAATTATACTGCAAAGTGACTGTGATAAAAACAGCATGGTACTGGCAAAGAAAAAGACGTGAGTATCAGCGGAATAGATGGGAATATACAGAAATAACTCCAGATTTACTCAGCTACCTCATTTTTTACAAAATCCTGAAACTTTTTTTAGCTGACAAAAGCATTTATGGGCAGCTGATGCAGAACATGGGCAAATAAAGGATAATTTTGAGAGAATAAAAGTGTCCCTTGCAGGTACTAAAATGTCCCTGGAGTCCCAAGAGCAGGTCAAGCTATTCATGAGCAGTCTCTTTCCCTAGTGATTGCTAGGATGCACTAAAATCCCTTCCTCGTCACCCAACGTGTTACCAGCCACTTAGCATGATTGGCTCAGATTTGTCTCCCTGTCCCCGACCAAACCAAAGAAGGGCAAATATTTGGGTAGAAAGGATTTAAAGCTAGCTTCAAGGCATGAGAGGAGCCAATTTTGCTCACATCACCAACTCACTGTTTTCAGATGGGCAATGGTGTTTTCCAGTAAGAAGGGCCAATGGCCTCTAATAGCAATCCACTTTGCTTCCTCTAACAAGAATTTAATAACCTTGGATTAGCCTCTATTATTGATGTCTCCAATTCAGTATCTAATACTCTTATATACAGAATAGCATCGAAAGGAATACATTTATTCTGTGGCTCCTCGTACTGTTCTAATATCCACATTATAGCACTTTATTGACAAAATAATACCACACTTCATAGTCCCAGTACGAATAAAACATAAACATAGTGGCTCCTTTTTATGAGTCTATTGTCCACATACTGGCCCCTAATTCGATTATAGTATTCTCATGATGGCCTTTTAGTAAGTATATATTATTTATTCTGTGGCCTGTAGTATCCACAATGTGGACTTCTCAGACTAATATAAAATCTATATAGCAGCATTTGTTTTCTTGAGACAGCATCTCATGATGTAGTCTAGGTGCCCTAGAACTCAAGTCCTCTTCCCTAAGTCTCTCAAGTGTCTGGATTACAGATGTGACCCACCATGTTGGATCTAAATGGCATCTTAGTATAATATCCACACTCTGTCCTTTAGTGGTAATTTAATGTCCATAGTGTGGCCTGTAATACTAATATTATATCCACACAGCAACCGATAGTGCTATTATATGTCCTGTGGTCTTAAATACTAACAATATCCATGACATGCCCTTCTGTACTCATGCGCAGTAACACTCAGACATTAGCCTCAGATACTGATATACGATCCATGGAGTGGTCTCTCTTGTACTATCCACACTGTGACCACTTCATAATGTTATGATAATACTCAGTGAGTGACATTTCAAATGTAATATCCACACAGTAGTCTGTGAATATTATAATTTCAAGATAGTGGACATTACAGTTTATGTCTCAATTTCTCCTCAAAACTTCATAGGTGGGGCTTTTCATACCTGGCTGGATCTAGGGTGTGTGATACTGGGGTTAAGGGTGTGTGGTGCTAAATTAGTGCACTGACTGGAATTAGCATGGATCTGGATGTGGCCAAATGGATTTCCTGAAGACAGAAGCCCCACCCTGGGTGTGGGAGTCACCATCCCTAATACAGGGTAGTCTGGAAGGGCTACAAAGGAAAGGAGGCTCGCTGCTTGCTGCCTTCTTGCCATGTCTTTTACTCTTTCTCCTCTGTGATGGCCCTCTGCTAAGGTTCCCACCCTTATAACCAGACAACTATGGACTGAAACCACTACAAACTGTGAGCTGACATCAGCCTTAACGTTTTAAACTTTGAGTGCTGGGTATTTTGTCTCAGCAATGAGAATAGTAACTAACCGAGGGGCAATTAAATCTAACAAAATATGCACACATTGCTGTTTAGTATTGTTATTATTCATGGTCCTCCTCATTCTAATATAACTTTCACACAGTAGCAGAATGGTTTTACAGCTCTGATTGGACTGCATTTTGGTAGTGTTAGTGTGACAGTTAAGGATCAAGTGGCACCTTGATTGGCTTTGAGATCTACCTAGGGGATTGGTGGAGTTCATTTCTTTGTGTGTCTCTATGGGTCATGAAAGGATCTGCTCTATGTCACTATCTTACCCCTCACCCAAACATCTTTGGCACTCTTCCATGCTCTTCTTCTTTGCTACCATGAAGTAAGCAACTTTACTCTGTCACATACTTCCTCCATGATGTTGCTTTCTTGGGGTCAAGCAACCATATGCTGAATCCTCCACAAATATGAAACAAATTGAACCTCCTCTTATTTAAGCTGTGTGTGTCAGGAATTGTTTCTTCACAGTGAGAAAGATCACTAAAACACTTAGCTGCTATAGTGATGCTTGGTGTTTCTCTGGTGGAATAATATCGATAGTAGAAAAATATTTCATTTCCCAATAATTTCAAACATAGAGGACACCTGCAATCATCTTAGTATATCGTGATTTATTCACTCACCTCCTCCAGTAGTTATTACTTTTCCTACTTTGCATGTCTGCATGAAAAATGGCAGTGTATTTTACCCTAATTCGGGCACTCCTAGGCAACCACCATAGAACCCACATGTAAGGAAATTAAAGTGATTTGACATGAATGTCCAATCCATTGTCCAACTTCATTTCACCACTTATCTTACCTAGGAGTATTCTTTTATCCATTTGGATCCTGTTTTATTTTCTGAATCTTGTTGTGGGAATGTTTTCTATTCCCATGATCTATACAGAGATAAAGAATACATATTTTCTATTCTTCTGTGTATCTACTTCGGTATGGAAGTGTTGAGTAGTATAGTAAGTCTGTATTCTATTTTTTGTGGCCATGCCAAAGTATTTCACTCAGAGCCTGCACCGTGTGCAAGGTTTCCAGTTTCTCAGCATCCTTACCAATACTTGTTACCTTCAGTTTTATGGATGGTAGGTACAGTAGTAGGAGTGAAGGAGAACTTCACTATGGTTACAGTTTACATTTGCTTAATGGCTGAGATATTAAGCATGTTTGTGTTTTCATGTGGAAGGGGTGGAGGTATTTGTTCCACATTCTGACTCTCTGGTGTTTGTCTCAGTCATAAGTTCTTGCATCTTCCATTCACTGAGGTGATGGCTCACAGGACCATTCAGTTAAGAGAGGCAACATCACATCCAGCTGTTGAGTTCTCTCATTCCTAAGTTTGTAACTTCTGGACCTGTTCACTGCACTCCTTGCCATTCTCCAAGCTACAAGTCATCAGCAGCCCCACAATAGGTACTTCTTCCTTTGCTGAGATAGAATACCCAATGCCTGATGTTAAAGAATGGAGGTTTATTTCAAGTCTAAGTTTGGAGAGGGCTCAGTCTATGGTTGTCTGGCTCCAAGACAGGGAGATGTGGTAGAGGGCCATCACAGAGGTGAAGAAGCTCAGGCAGAAGGCAGCAAGCAGCACCAGAAACAGCTGCTTCTCCCTTTTATCCCTTCCAGTATAGCTGTCCTTTCAGTGGTGCAGGGTGGGCCTTCCCATGATCCACATGCAGAACTATGCTACACCACTCAGTGGACTAGTTTAGTAATCACATATCCTTAATCCCAGTATCACACCATTGACCCCAGCATCACACATTCTTGATCCAGCCACCTCCAGAAAGTCCCGCCTATGGTCATAGGATGATTTAGGGGAACATCTAGAAACAAGCCATAACAAGCCCCTTGCCTTCACCACCTGCTGCATGTGAACATCATATATTTTTAATCCAGTTGGAAGGAGGTCATCCACATAGGGAGAAAAATGCCCACAGACACCGCTGTGAACTTGTCTCTGTCCACTGCATTTTTCTCCTGACCTGAACATCTATTTGGAAGCCATGGTCAACTAGATGAGAGCACACTGTTCTCCATGGCCCAGAATCACCTGTACTTTAACTATTATACCTGTGAGATACATGATCTTTTCACAGTTCCTACTTCCTTTCTGGATTTGGTGTTTCCTGTTGAAATCATCCCAAGCCTCTTATCCTGGGGTTTTTCAGGTAAACCCTCAGTTTTACTGGCTGTGTGCATTCCCACCCTTCCTTTCTTTCCTCTGCACAACTCAAGGAAGCTCCAGGTTTTCCAGACCACAGTTTCCTCATATGCTCTCTGCAACTCTGTGTTTCTTCCTGTCCCCATTTTAAGAGATGCCCCTGCCTCTTGGGGAAGTGGTGTGAACCTTTCTATCCATGACTTCTAAATCCCATTCCCCTTGCATTCATTTTATATTATGCTTTTCCCTGTCACCCTACTGGGAACTGAGCTCTTCTGGGCAGGGACTTCTTCATTTCATCCCAGGGTGCCTACAGGTTGGAAGAGTGGAGGAGGTAAGGAGCAGAAATCAAGAAATATAAGGAGAGTGCCATAAGGACAATAAGATAGGTTACTGGACATGATCCTATGATTTATTGGAGGGGAATAGAAATGAGACTTGAGGGCCAGGTATTTAGCTCAGTTCGGTGGCCTGCCTTGCAAGTGCAAGCACCTGCGTTCAATCCCTGGTATCAAACAAAAAAAAATTGAGACTGTGGCATGAATTTCAGGCACTCATAAGGCATGTGAGTCTTTGTGGTTTCTACTGAACGAAGATGGCACCGATTAAGGAAAGGGAAGCCACTCTGATTACAGAATGAATGTAGCAGGAAGTTAAACATGATTTTCTTTGATAGGGTTTGGTTTCACAATTTTAGTGCCAAAGTGTGCAGTTTCACATGTTTCTTCCTTTGTGATACATGGACTTCTGTGTAATCGTGGTCAACTCATCCTCTGAGATGTTGAATTTTTGTGTGGCTATTGTTATTGTAACATGCATAGCTTTCCAGACTTGTGGTTCTGAGCCCTGTAATAGAGACCAAGGACATTAGGTTTTTTGACTGCTGAGGGGTTGCATGAGAGTGGAGGAAAAGATGGGAGATAAGAAAATCACATCACATTTTCAATGAGAAATAGGCAAAGTTAACCCTACATTGTAATCTTGGCCAAAGTCTTTGTAGTTGCTTTCACTGGTATACAAGTTTGATTCATAATAATTATAATTATATTAGGGAATTGGTAACATTAATATATTACATCTTAATTGTTTTTAATTTCCTTTTCCCTCCCCATCTTTTCATCTTTCCAAACTCAGGTCGCCTTCTTATCTCCATAAAATCTACATGCATTTTTCATTTTACATTTCTTTTAGGTACCTTTTAAATTATGCACATGTTTAGTTTTTTTTTAAAGTGAAATTCTTCAATACATAACCCTTTATGTGTAGTTCACTTCAATCAGCATTATAGTCTCAGGATGCATTCATGTATCCTACAAATGAACCAAATTTATCTTTTTATGTTTTGAGACACTATGGTTTAGCACCACAGAGAAGGAAGGAAGCCAGATATGGGTGTGCATGCCTGAAATTGCAGCGCTAGGAAGGCCAAAACAGGAGGATTGTCATGATTTCAAGGCCAGCCTTTGCAACCTAGTGAGTGTGAGGCTAGTATGGACTATACAGTGAGACCCTGTCTCAAAAATAAATGAAAAGAAGAAACAAAGAGAAAGACAGAAGGAAAGAGAATAATATGTGGAACAGAAAAAATGAAATTAAGGAAAAAATAGTGAACTTGTAATAAATGTTGCAGAGGATATGGAAAAATAGGAAAACTCATATATTGCTGGTGAAAAATGGTAGATGGTATGTCCACTCTTGGAAAGATTATGGCAGTTCCTGAAACTTTTAAGTAAATTATTCTTCTAGGAAAATATAAACATTTTGAAAATAGATTCTCAATAGTGAAAATGCTAATTAGACAAATTTAATTATTACACATTGCATACATGTATTTTATTAAGTATTACTGTGGATCAATACTTTCCAAAAAAATCTAAAAAACATTTTCACAACTACGTACCTCACAACAGAATTAATTGTACCTAAAGTAAGAAAAGCACATGTACGCACGCACGCACACACACAGACACACACACACACACACACACACACAGAGTTACTGAGGAGTGAATATTAAAAATGTGGGATGGAAAGCAATATTATACAGCCTTTAAAAAAAAGACAATTCTGATAAATGTAAAAACATGGATACACATTGATGACATAAGACAAAGTCACCAAAGCATAGCACTAAATTCCCTTTGCATGAGGTACTGACAGTCATCAGTTTCATTGGTACAGAAAGGGAAATGGTGGGTGTCATGGGCAGGAGGAGGGGATGGGGTGTTGGGTTTAATGGAGATTCCCTCAAAAACTTAAAAGATAAATACTAATCACATAATTACAATGACTTTCCCCATGAAAGTGAGAGAAGAAATACTCCGATAAAATTTTTCATTTATATTCTTAGCCAATAAAATTGTAAAAACACCAATAAAGTGTGATCAGATGACATCCAGGCAGAACTAGATAATAAGTACAGAAGCAAAGTCCCTCCTTCTTTCTTTAGATAAGATTTAAATCGTGTTTATGAGTAATTTTACCTTCACATTTCTGTCTTTCAGTCTTTATAGAAACTAAAGTGTAGTGGAAAGAATTGATAGCAGTTTGTTGGTTATTAGGACCCTGATAATTGTGGGCAGTCAGAAAACACTGCCTGAGTTCTTAAGCATTTTAAAAGTGAATAAATATTTTCAAAAATCATAAGCCGCAAAAACCAAAAAGTGAATGACAACATTAGACAAAATGTTCGATAAACCTTACTTTCTTCCAGAAATACATTTCAAGACACAACTAGGAAGTTAAAACTCTTGCATTGAATCTTCTGTAATATAACACATTTAACTATACAAGAGATGCACTTCATGGCATAGTTAGCCAACTACATACAGGCAGCTAGATGGCCTGTGAACACCAGATTGCTATAGTTATGATATTGGGGAAAGAAGATATCTTGTTAGGAGGAAAATATTGAACTTTTATTCCTTATAATAAAGTCTCAGATGGGATCATCACTAAGACACTGTAAGGTTTCCATACTTCAGCTGACGAAGTTACTGAAAATTCCTAAATTGATGATCCTTTCACAGGGTGGCTAGAAAACTTGTTTGAAACATCCCTCACAATTGTAGCTGGAGTCTGCCCCGGCATAGGAGGCTGCATTATTGCAGATATGAGAGTCCTAGCCCAAAGATTGAGTCTGCCCCAACTAAGAAGATCTGTAGCATATCAAAAACTTTATCTCTTACAATTACAAGAAACTATCGTATTATGATGAAGAAAATCAACCAGTATGAGAAAGACTTGAAAACTACAAAATGAAACAAAACTAAACCCTTTAAATGTGAAAATAGCAAAAGGATTCTATAATAAAGAGAGGAAAAGATTGTAAAATTTGTAATTGGTTCATATTTCAGTAACTGTGCTAATAAGCACAGTTAGTAATAGCTAATAGACTTAGATCAGATAACAAGGACACATAGGCTATAAAAACATTCCTGAGCTGATGTTCCTCCAGTCTGGGAAGCCAACATGCTAAAAATAAGTACAAAGAGAAATACAGAGTGAGGAGGGAATAAAAAAAAAACTGTAGGGGAACAACAGGTGTGGGATGAAATTGATTTCTCAGGATGGAATGTGAACCCTGTTCTCCAGGCTGATGGAGATTGGAGGGAGAACTCCTGTGAGTTAGGAATAAAAACACAGCTTCTCAACTAGTCTGCACCTGTGTCTGTGTGGACACCACTCTCAGAAGAGTTTGGATTGAAAGCTTTGTTTTTGCTGCCTCTGGAGTCCAATTCCTCTTTTTTTAAATATTTTTTATTTATTTATTTATTTTTTGGTCTGGAAAAGTGAGACAAGTAAGATCATTTCTTACAAAGGGCACTGGGGAAATTTACCTGTAGCACAGAAATGGCCAATGTTCTCAGTTCATTAATACAAACTCTGGTAAACAACCTCAGGTGCCTTAAATTTTCCTTGGCCCCTGCAGTATATAATCCCACCTGAGTGCAGCGTGTTTCCTTTGTGCTCACCGAGGAGGCCAATTAGGCCTCCGTTCTCCTCTGGTTTCCAACAGAGTTAATAATCCATAAGCTTATTTTATAAGCTCTTAGTCTATGTATTTGGCTGGTTAAATTTACAGTTTTGTATCAACCATCTCTTAAGTTAGCCTATAAATATTGTTTCATTTTCTCTGGTCAGAACATTTGGGTAAGCTCATAGGGGATGCCTGCCTCTTGGGCCAGATTTTCTTCAGTAGCATGTATTTAACAAGCCAACTAGCTTTGGTGGATGCAAATAGCAAAATTTTGTAGTTTTCACACAACTTTCACATGAGGAGTTCTTCTGGAACACAGTCTAGGAAAATTACAGGGAAAGTTCTAAGATTTAAGAGAAAAAGCCAATCTTTTCCAGCTAAATAGTGCAGTTTATTAAAGATAATATATAATGTCTGCTATCTCCACTTTGAAAGTTTTATATGTTGAACTGTCATTTCTGCCTATTGGTGGGGTAACAATAAAATGGGGCAATTAAATTTCTATATAATTAAAAATAAGATATTGTTGTAAACAGCCTTGCTGACAAAGTGCAAACTGCATTGCCTGACAGGTAAGGAAAATAAACATTATAAGACTCATTTTGAAAAACACTTATTTTTTTGTTTTCTTTCTTTATTGAATCATTTTAGGTAGAAAATACAGTTACACTCATCGTTGAGATCTTCTGCTTTTACATGACACACCTTTGCTCTTCTTTTTCCCATCCCCCTGACCTCCCTTCCCTTCCTCCACCCTTCCCTATGTTGAAAGATTTAATTTTAGTGAGGCAGTAGAGATCAAAATTATTTCAACAAATCTAAAAACTTTAATAAAGTTTTGTTTTAAATTTTACTAATAAAGGATAATTATCTTAAGCTTTAATCCTTTAAACAAATTTTGGGCAGTAACAAGATAAATGCTTACATTTAGATAAGAGATGAATTGAAACATTCAGCTGGTGGATTTTCTCCTTACCTCATGCAGCAGCTGGTTCTGTTTATAGTGCTCCTCACCATTAAACACACCATGCAAACAGAAATTGTCTCCTGTACTGATTGGCTGCTCTGGGTCAACAAATCCCATTTTTTCAGCTGTCTACTTAGAGCTCTATCAACACAAGCTTCAGGACGTTCTGCTGCATGAAAGGATGGTGGAGCAGCAAAGGGTCGTGCAGGCCCCTGGACACTACTTTGCACTCTACTCCAACTGCCTCATCTTCCCCTTGACCTGGCCATGAAGTCTCTGAGCCAATGCTGCTCAGGTGAGTGGTCACTGGTTTATGTGGCCCAATGCCATGCATGCCTGCACCCTCATGCTTGTGGTTTCCTTGGCCCCTGAACTGCTCCCTACTTGATTCATGGATTTGTTGATAGGCAAATTTAACCCTATATTGTAATCTTGGCCAAAGTCTTCTTTGTTGTTTCTTTAATTGGTATACATTTATGATTTATAATAATTATAATTATCTTGTGGAATCATTACATATACATATTACATGTTAATTACTTTTACTTTCCTTTCTCTGCTTAGTCTTACCCCCGCTTTTTTGGTGCTTTGGATCAAAATGGGGACCTTGCACTTGTGAGGCAGGTGGCAGAACCAGTCTTCTCTGTTAAAACCTAGATCCCCTTCTTACCTTCTCAAAAGCTACATCCCTTTTTCATTTCGCTTTTCTTTGATGTGGCATTTAAATTATGAATATTTTTAGCTTTTCCTATAAAGGAAACTGTTCAATATTTAACGTGTAGTTCATTTCACTTAGCATTATAGTCTCAGGATGCATTCATTTTCCCACAAATGAATCAAATATTTCTGTTTTTGTTTTTGTTTTCTTTTGTTTTGTTTTTTTCTATAGTTTAGGCTTGCATGTGGCTGGGATAACCAGGCTGACCTCTACCTCACAGTCATCTTACTGCCTCAACCTCCTAAGTGCATTTCGTCTCTCTTTATGGTGAGTAGTATTCCATTTTGTATATATACCAGATTTTTAAATATATTTATATTTGGTAGATATATAGGTTGTTTCCAAAATTTAGATATTATGAACTGCGATGTTACAAACAGTGAAAGCATGTATCTGTAAGATGTCATTACATCTTTAGTGAAAATACCCAAAATAGTTATACCTGTATTTCTGATTATAATTTGTTGGGAGACGCTTCAGAGTGTTTGTACTATTTCTTATTGCAATAACTTTGCAGAATGGTTCCTTTTCCCCCTCAACCCCACCTGCATTACTTTTTGTGTTCTTATGCATGCTTCCTGGAATGAGTTCCAATTTAAATGGGGTTTTGATTTGAATTTCTCTAATGGACATAGATATTGAACATAATCTTTCTACATTTTGTGGCTATGAGTACTTATTTTTAAATATTTGGTCTTTATTTGGAGGGTCTAACATTTTTGAATTTTTGAAAAATATTCTAAATATTAATTCTCTGTCCCGGGAATAGCTGACAAAATTTTTGTTTGTTTTTTCATTCTGACTTCTATTGCAATCCATATGTATGTTTTTATGCCAATACTATGATATATTTATCACTGTAAGTTAACAACATAACTTTAAATCTTGAATAATGATTCAACCTGCTTTGCTCTTATGCTCAGGATTCTTTGGCTACTCTTGGTCTTTTCTGACTTCTTATGAATTGTAGCAGTGTACGTTATACTTTTGTAAGTAATAGTGGAAGTAGTTGGCTGGGAATTGCATTAAAAACATCTGTCATCTGTGGGAATATGAACATTTTGACTATATTCACTGGCTGTGCCTATCCAGGATCAAAGAGCATCTGCTTTCTAGATTCTTCATTTTCTCTCTGTTATTTAGAGCACTACAGATTTTGTTATAGTGAATGTTTATTTTTTTGTTACGATCATTCTCAGTTATTTGCTATTTTTGGAAACTGTCATTAATGGGATTATTTACTGATTTTTTTCAGTGACATAGTGCTTTGTTTGCAGAAACAATATTGATTATTGTACTTTGAACTTTTAGGTCATGACTTTGGTATGGTCTGATATTGTCTGGTTCAGAAATTTTGCATTTTTTGTTGAATTTTTAGTTTTTTACATTGAGGATTATTTCTGTGTTTTTAAAACTAATTTATTTTGCAATATAAGTTCTGCAAGGAACAATTTATTTGGCTTGTTTTACTGATGTAAAAAAATAACAGTCAGAGAGTACAACTTTCAATTTTCTTAGGGTTATCAAAATGATTTCTATACTGATTCACAGAAATAATTAGTATATAAAATTTACATAGATATATCAATTAAATATAAATTTAATATACTGTACTTAGTAAATAGTTACTAGTGACTTACAGATAGACAATAAGCTATCCTTGGCATGATATCCTTTCATCTTTGACTCCTGCAATTAATTGAAACTGAAGACGACTCATTCGCCCATCTTTCTATTCAGCCATAGGCTGGAGTCCAAACCAAGCTCATCCTTGACTAAACCCACACAGCAACTGAAAAATCTAAAGACTTAGCATGAAATAACACGAGCTAAAGTGCTGCGTGGTTTTTCTTATTTGGTAATTCCAAATCACTGAAAGAGCAAACTAAATGCTAATAGGAAACCGGAAGCTCTATTGAAATGGGAAAGGGACCAAGAGATGGAGGAAAGAGGGAAGGTAAGGGAATGAAAAAAGAATTAAAATGTGCTATACATGTGTTCGGATTCCTCCCACAAAGAGTGTAATCGTTATGTACTGCAATCATACACTAAGAAAAAATGTAAAGTTAAAAAAAAATCTGGCAGAAGGAGAGAATATACGTCGCTCAGTGGTAGAGGTTGAAAGCACATATTCATGGAAAGATTAGATTTTACCAAAAAAAAAAAAAAATTAATCCGCACGCTGTATGGTTTCTTCTTTCACTTTACCAACAAGGAAATATCTGCTTTCTTACCTAGAGCCAATATTTCCTCCTCAGCTAGTTTTTCATCCTTGGTACCACTGATGTCACTGTAATGGAGGTAGGGTACCTTGTCCATTGCAGGAGGCTCAGCAAAATCCTTGGATTCTGCCCACTACCAGTCAGTTGGATCCATCTCTGTTGTGAAAACAAAAAATGTTTCCAAATATGCATTTGCTGAAGGGAAAAAGTGCCCCATGAAGGACTCATAGCCTGATCCCTATTTCTCTTGTCAGGAATCTTACTCTGTGGATTATCCTTTGGTTCTTCTTTACCGTCAACATCAACTTCAACTCCGCTGTACACTTTTGTGTGGTACCGGGGATCGAACTCAGGACCTTGCACTTGCGAGACAGGAAGTGATGCCACTGAGCTGAATCCCTGGCCTTTCCATTGTACTCTTAACTTCTGCAGACAATCAAATACTGTACCTACCACCTATGGGTGGAGGATTACTCTGGTGAGCAAACCCACAGCCTAGTGGATGCTGAGCAAGCGCTTTCCCACTGAGCTATATACCTTTAGCTTCAAATATCTTCCATCTTGAAATAAAGCGTGGTCCTCGATTCCATTGAACTCCCAAATTACCACTTACTTTCTCTGTGCACTGTCAAACTTGTCAAGCATTTAAGAGACTTGATGATGAGCAATTCAGTGAATACGTTTCTGAATTTCTGTCTCGTGGTCTTACGTGGTCCCTCAGAAAACTCTACCTCTTATCTCTTTTAAATCTCATTCTCCTTCCCAGGCTTTGTGACCACAACCTAGAGGTCTTCACCTTGCTTATCTGGCTGCTCTTTCAGGCTCTGTGGCAGCCTCCTCCACTAGAGGTCCATGTCCTCAAGGTTTAGCTTGCTTCTCTATTCCTCACCGCATTCTGTGCGTTCTGTACCAACCCGTTCCCTTGAACGTAACTTTCAACTTAAATGTTCACTCAAGCTGGAACTTCAAACTTACCCTCTCTGAATGGATCAATGAAAGATCTGAAACTCTGAAAGCACCAGAAAAGGTCTGTGTTCACCATATTGTACACTGATGCTTGGTTAGAAAGATAGATCAATTGGGCTGGGGATTTAGCTCAGGATTTAGCTGGGGATGCTTGGTTAGAAATATAGATCAATTTGGTGAGAAATATAGGTCAATTGGGCTGGGGATTTAAATCCCCAGCCCAATTGATCTATATTTCTTGCCTCACAAGTGCAAGGTCCTGAGTTCCATTGCCCGTACCAATAAAACAAAACAACAACAACAACAAAATAGATCAATTAAACAGCCCTTAGTGCCCCCCAAATTTATGTAACCTCAACTGATTCTACTGAGTACACAAGAAAATGAAATATGTAAGCTGGGCATGGTGGTGCACCCGTGTAATCCCAGCACTCAGGAGGCTGAGGCAGGAGGATCGCTGTTGAGTTTGAGACCAGCCTGGGCTACACAGTGAGTTCCAGATCAGACTACGTAGTGAGACCCTGTCTCAAAAAGAAATTCTTTTTAAAAATATTTTCCAAGTAATGATGACAGGAGAAGTGAATCTTCCACATGCATTTTGGACCCATCCTTCACACCATGTAAAACACTGTCTTAAAGTGGATCCTGCACCTAGAGCTGGGAATGATGGTGCACATCTGTTATCCCAGCACCTGGGAGGCTCAGGCAGGCGGATCACAGTGAGTCTGAAGCCAGTCTGGGCTGCATAGTGAGAGGAGACCCTATCTCAATCAACCTAACAAAGCATCCTGCTATATCCATATATCATAGATAAAACTAAAAATCCCACAGAATTGTGATAGGCATGAATACATTTCCATGACTTTAAACATTGCTTTAGGGCTGGAACTGTAGCTCAGCTGCAGAGCTGCCTGGCAAGCAAGTGCCTCTGAGTTCAAGCCCCAGTATATATAAAAAAAACAAAAACCGAAAAACCCACACACAAAAAAACCATTGCTTTAAATATAATACCAAAAATGCTACCAGTGAGGTAACAGGCAGATGAATAGAACTCGTCCAAAATTAAAACCTTTTTGTTATTCAAAGTGCACCTTACATCATGTATACAAATATCAAAACATCAACTCAGCACCCTACACGTAAGTATACTTTTAAAGTTTTTCATGCACCAGATACAAAGAAATTAAAGGGTTAGCGATGTAAGAGAGAAGCCCAGGATTCGAGCCCCACCACTCAAGGGAGGAAAACAAAATTAATTAATTAACTGACTTAAAAAGTGAAAAGAGAAAAACAAAAAAAAAGATCGTGAGAATTATAAAGGTATCTAGTTTTCCAGTTTTCACCCCATCCCACCTCACCATGTTGGATCCTTTTCCCTGAGCTACATCCTCAGGCCTTATTTATTTATTTCTTTTTTCTTCTTCCTCTCTTTTATTTTCCATACCAGGGTTCCAACTTGGGACCTTGTGCTTGTGAGTCAGGCGGTGGAACCACTGAGCTACATCAACGGCCCTCATTTTATTTTTGAGACAGCTTTCTCAATAAATACCCAGGCTACACTTGTATTGGTGATCCTCCTGCCTCTTCTTCCTAGAATGCTCAGATTACAGGCACATGCCATTATGCTTGATTTAGTTGGTTTTTTTTTAATTAATTCATTCATTTTTTGGTATCAGGGAGCCAAATGGAGACCTTGACCTTGTGAGGCAGGCGACCCAACCGCTGAGCTAAATCCGCCAGTCTGACGGTTCACAGAACTCCACTCACCACATGGCTGGGTTATTTTTATGTCAGCAAAGAAGTCACATAGAGCCGGGCATGGTGGCACACGTCGGTGGACCCAGCATTGGGGGGCGGCACTGAAGCAGGACATCACAAATTTAAGTCCAGCCTGCAACATTTAGCAATTTAGCAAGACAGGAGCTCAAAATAAACACGTAAAAAGGGGTCAGGGATGCAGCTCAGTTCTGTTTTACATTCATTCCCCACTCCATCCCCAAAAGTGAAGTAGAGAAACTCAAAGGGAGGTTCAAAGATTCAGAGACATCTCAACTGGTGACAGCATGGCACTCTCCTTGAATTCCTAAGGAAGTGCACACCCGGCTGGCACTGTCAGGGGTCCTGACCCGTAGGGAGAGTAGGTTCCATTGGCTGGTTTACTTAGCAACAGAGATTCTAATTCACAAAGTACGGAGAAGCCTGTGGGCCCAACTGAAAATAATTAGGGAGGGAGGTTTAGTCCAAAATTAATTCATTATTGGAAGTGGAAAGGGAAGGGAAAGTAAAAAGGATGAAGATGTGTTATGTACAGGTACTAGCTCCCCACGATGATGGTAATCTTTATTCACTGCAAATGTTGGGGATTTAGCTCAGTGAATGAATTAAATTTAATATACTGCACTTAGTAAATAGTTACTAGTGACCTCCAGATAGACACTAAGCTATCCTTGGCATGATATCCTTTCATCTTTGACTCCTGCAATTAATTGAAACTGAAGAGGACTCATTCGCCCATCTTTCTATTCAGCCATAGGCTGGAGTCCAAACCAAGCTCATCCTTGA